>NC_064874.1:9819271-9884271 GCF_943734745.1 Anopheles darlingi | reverse complement strand
CGGGCCGCCCTACAGTCAGCCGAGCTGGAAGCGCGTGACATCTTCTCGGACGCGGCCGAAGCGTACGGTGAGATCGAGGGCATTCTCGGGAAGTTCGAGCACTGGCGGGATCATGATATGCCCGCGTATCGAGATGCCTACGTTAGCCTGTGTCTACCGAAGATTGTCGGACCGCTGATCCGGTTACAGCACATCACGTGGAATCCACTGGTCCCAGCGGGGCTGGACTCCAATGCGGCCGGTGGCGGTGGAGGCGCCACTGTGTCCGACTTCGAGCACGAAGAGTGGTTCCGTGCGGTGGCCCTGTACGGTTGTCGATCGGATAGTCCAAGTGAAGCCGAGCTGAATGACGATCCCGACGTACGGCTGCTACCGACGATCGTTGAGAAGATCTTCCTGCCCAAGCTGACGGCCCTGTGCGAACAGTACTGGGATCCACTGTCGACGACACAAACGCTCCGTCTTGTGCGTTTGCTGAAGCGCCTCGTCCGGGATTATCCGTCGCTTCGGCTTACCTGCAAACCGCTGCGCGCCCTCTTCCAGGCGATACTGGACAAATTGAAGCAGTCCGTCGACAACGATGTCTTCATTCCGATCTTCCCCAAGCAGTAAGTGTACCATAGCAGGGGAATTGCGTGACGTTCCCTTCTAACGATTCTCTTTTTCCCATACAGAGCCCAGGAAGCGAAATCGTCCTTCTTCCAGCGACAGTTCTGCAGCGGGTTGAAGCTGTTCCGCAACATCACCAGCTGGCAGGGCATACTGGCCGACGGTGCGCTCAAGGAGCTCGCCATCGGTTCACTGCTGAATCGCTACCTGCTGAACGGTATGCGTGTCTGCACCGCACCGGACGCCATCGGGAAGGCGTCCACGATCGTCTATACGTTGCCACGCGTATGGCTTGCGGCCGGTTCACCGGTCGTCCAAAGCATGGACCAGTTCGTGACCATGCTGCGCCACCTGGAATCTCAGCTCGAACCGGCGGCAGCGATAAATGGGTAAGAAACCGTCGCGATCACGTGACCAAACGGAATCCTCGACTCCAAACGAGTAATTCTCATCAAACGCCAATCTCACCCGCTTCTCATTCCCAGGGAACTGATCGAGCAAATACGAAAGATATTGAGCAGCCTGCACGTACTGTCGGCGTAAAGTAAGTGATCGCGCCGATCGCACGCAGCCCCCCCCCCCGCGACTCCGTTTTCGACATTTTTCCAGCGTTTTTTAATGAATCGTCGTTTGTATGCCAATGTAACAAAAAAAAAAAAAGAAACCCTTCGCCGAGCAATAAATGCATAAAGCTTTGGAGCAGCATCAAGTCTGATCGCATTCGATCGATCGATTGACCGAATGTCCGAAAATCCCTGGCCCATACCTCGGCCGGGATACTCCCCCAAGAAATGGTGGTTGATTGTTTCTAATTGGTTCTTCGCGACGGGCCACGATCGATGATGTCATCCGATGTTTCAAGGTCTTCTTACTGCGATCTCTTGCCGGCCGTCTCGGTACCGAAGTGTGTCTTTATCGTTGGAATGGAATGGAAGGAATGCAACGTTCTAAAAATAGACTCGGCCACTTTCTTTGCTTATCCTCTTTGGTTCGCTTTGACAAAATCAAATTCTCGATGATTGATATTGACGATTGGCGTCGTTGCCTTCTACAATCGATTCATCGGGGGTCCTCGATCAAGGCAGGCCACTGCCGCCGCTCGACCATTTTGGAGCTCTTCACAAACGTGATTCCCGGAGGATATACGTCGCTGGCTGACGAGACCCTGCCGAAGTCCCTGCTCGCCTCTTATCAGCTGCTGCCTCGTAGCGGCACTCGCAACCGAGAAACGATCAGTAACGATCGGTCCGGCGGTCGGTCAAGACCACCTCATCATATAGTGCTCCTTCGTTCCGACTTCATCGTCGTCGTCGTGGTGATCGTGCTGGTGATGATCTCTGATCGTCGGCAGAGCATCCATCACAAACGGAAAGCGTGCGCACGCGGAGGCACCGGCAGCGTGGTGGTGTGCATCGATCGATCGGTTAAATGATTCCGAGCCGATGTGGAGTGCAAGCGATCGTTGACAATTTAAATTGATAAACCCTAGCTGTCGTACAGCAGCGAGCCGGCCAGCGCCGAACAGATCAGATCGCTTCGGGAGCATAATAAAATCGTGCCGAGCGATGCCTGACCGTCAGTGAGACCGCGACCGTCCGGCAGTGCTGCTCGTGATCTTCCTGATCCCGGGAAATGGGCGCACATGAGTGAACTGACCGAGAGAAAGAGAGAGAGAGAGAGAGTGGCCATCTTTTATCCGTGGAATCAGTGATCAAGCTAGAGATTGTGAAGTGCACCAACTGATGTACACAGAAGCACGACGATTCAGTTCTTTGTATCTTGGAGGCTGCAAAAGATTCAACTGTCCTTTGGTATCTTGTGGTGGTGATTGTGCCCGGGAAGAGGCAAAACTCTGCCTGCTCCAAAGTGTTGTAAGAGCCTGCTCTGTGAAGTGTAGTGACAACGAGCCTGCTCTGCAAAGTGCTGCAAGCCAACATGGCGCACGGAATCCGACGGTTTCCGGTGATCGTGTCCGGTTAGTTTAAGGGCGACCATAATCACGGTTCCCACTTCTATCTGTATCGTTCCGTTCGTTTTACTCCGGCTTCCGGAGTTGGCTCTGGGTGGCGAGATAACTCAAGGCCCGAAACAACTACAGACAGAGGAGTCAAATCAAAAGAAGAAGATGAGTTCCAGAAGTCACGTTTCAAGTGCAGAGCAGAACGCCGCAGAACGTCTTCCTTTCCCAAATGGTTTGGGCTTATCGGTGGGCCAAGATCGTCGGCCCGGCGGCGCCCACGGATTCGTGGAAGTGCACTTTCTGCAACATAACATCTGCCGCTTCGTACTGATGATGATAAGAAATTCACGGGACGTCGGGGAGAGCCGGCCACCGGCCGGTTGTTCGCTGATCCTCGATTAGCCTTTCCAGCACGCCGCACATGACCTTATGGCGGCTTAATTGACGGCAGTCTGGCTGCTGAAGCGAGAAAGAGAGGGAAAGAGATCCCACTGGACGCCAAGAGATAAGCCATTGACGAGGGCGAGGGAAAAGGTCGGCCAAGTGGCGATCGAGTCAGAATGGAATACGTTAGCACGCGTTTTCACTATCGTACTGACTCCTGAATCGTCCACGGGGGGTACATCCGATGGAATCTCGGCCATTTCTGACGATGCGTCACCGATGGACCGACTTCGGGCGGGCTTATCTCGCACGGCTTCATTCAGCTGTTCAGTAGCTGCTCGTCCAGGACAGGAATTGCCGTGACGTTGTGCGATTGTAAACCTGTCCTGGGAGGGGCTGTACTTAAGGGTCAAGGGCCTTGACCCCCCGAACCACGAGAACCTGGTGTTACTCTGTTTAATACGGGACACCCACTATGTTTTGCGTCGTTGCAGTTCTGCTATGCACTTTGCTGGCTGTCGATCGAAGATGCGAAGCGTTCGATATGTTTCCACCGAACCACGACATCCGGTATCGGCTGGAGACGGATGTGACACTCGTACCGGACGTACATGCCACCGATAACTACATCTGGTACCTGAACGGCTACCTAAGGGTGCACCGTTACGATGCCAAGAATTTGGCCGCCGCGGTAAGTTACCTGCATGCCTGGTGTCCACTCCAATTTTAAGCTTATGTTTTCAGACTTGGAGAGGCAATAGGTTATTGAGGTATAGTGTATGACGTGTTTTCTTTAATTTGCTTACCATAACTGTTCAGTTTCTTATTCTAAAAGCTGTTTTCTTTGATAAAGATAATGGCTAATCATCTTAAACAATCCACGTATTTTTTGCTAACTCCTAACCGCTATCCAACTACTAGCAGAGTTCAGATACGATTAAACCCAGATTCTTACAGCAAAAGGTTACTAAGAATTAGAGCGTTGCTAAGGTCTACAATGTCTCTCTGTCTATTAATGTGACCAAGTACTTAGTAGCCACTGCCTGCAAAGATATCAGCATCTGATTGTCCGCATAATATTCCAAATGTAAGTCTTGGAGTCTGCACCAGACTAATTGCCATTCACTGACTACCATAAATGAAAGGCAATTTACATAATACTTCAGTGCAGTTCAAAAGATGAAAATTAGATGCAGAACAAGGACGTGAACCTCTGGTGAGAAAAACATCAGTCCTCGCCGTATTCTTAAATGGCACGGACCAGACATCCCATGTGGTAGTGGGTCAACGAATGATCAACAGAGTACCATGAATCCCTAATTCAGTGTATAAAAAGATCGGCCAGCATCTCGCTGCCCCAGACGTGCATTTCCAATGCAAAAACCGTTTGCAGACAACGACATTTCGGATTGTTGATGTTCTGGTCCTGGTCTGGAACGAATTGTACTTACAGATCGAGCTGGACCGCCACCATATCCCGCAGAGCGAGGAGGGCGATGTATCGGCACTGCTAGAACCGTTTCGCATAGCGATCGCCAACGATACGGTGCTGAGCGTGCAGTTCAAACTGAACGAACCGATCTGGTCGGCGAACATCAAGCGCGCCCTGGCGTCACTCTTGCAGGCCCACGGGGACGGCCCCGGGGCGTACGTCGTCGACGAGCAGGGCATCTTCGGTAGCTGCCCGACCGAGTACTTTGTCGTAAACAAGTCGAACGTATACGAAATCTCCAAAACATACGGCATGGACCGGTGTACGATCTACCGCGGAGCGATCTATCTAACACGCAGTAACATACCCCAGAACCACTGCATCTCGAACAAACAACCACAGGCCATCACATCGCGTATCGCGAACTACAAGCTACGCAAGCTGGAACCCTACCGCTACATGCTAACCGAGCTCGATGGAACGATGCGAACGAACATCCGAACACTGGAATCGTACTACCCGCAGTTCCTTTACTCACGCGTCGTCCTACGCTACGAGAGCCACCAGGTGTTGGCAGTGGACGAGCAAGTAGGCACCAGTCGCCCGGTGGTAGATATCGTGACCGGCATGTCACTGCTCTTCAGTCCGATCCTCTTCGACAGTCCGGATCTGGAGGCAACGGGAGGCCGCAGTCCGAAATCGAAGGAACGTCTGATCAAGCGTACCGCTCGGTTGCTAAACGCGATGGCCGACAACCTGGAGACGGTTGATAACAAGCTGAACGAACCGTACGATGAGACGGTGTCGGAGATTATTCGGCTGATGGGTACGATGGAGCTTGAGACGCTGAAGCAATTGTACGAGGAAATCGACCTGGGAACGTCGTATCGGCAGGAGACGGCCAGGAACATCTTTCTCGAGATCATACCACGGACCGGTACGACCTCGACCATATTGTTGACCCGCGATCTGATCATGAACAAACAGGTGAACCCAATGACGGCGGTGCAGTTGTTGATCTCGCTGCCGTTTTATATGGCCGAACCATCGCAGGAGCTGGTGAAGGAGTGCGAGGTGTTCTTGGAGGTCGGTGCTGATCGACCCGACATCAAGCATGCGGCGGTTCTTAGCTATGCCACCATGATCTACAATACGTTTGTCGCCGGCAAACTGACGGCGGACACGTTCGAAAAGTACGTCAAGATGTACTTCGATCTCTTTCTGAGTGAGTATCCAGAGGATGGCCAAACCGTTCTGTAAGCAGGTATTCCAGACTAACGCCTTGGATCTGGTTTCCATCTTCAGACAGCTTCGAGTACGAGCAGCAGATGTTGTACCTGCAGGGGCTGGGCAACCTGCAGCTGGAGAATGTGGCCGAGTATCTGGATCCAATCATACGCGCCGATTATCCGCAGAATACCGACATCCGGTTCCTGGCCATGCTCGCTCTGCTTCCGACGGCGCATCTACGTCCGAATCAGGTCTACGAGACGTACTGGCCAATCTTTCATGCCCGTACCAGCCCTCTGCAGTTGCGTGTGGCCGCCTTTACGATGCTGCTGTTCTCCAATCCAACACCTGGCCGGTTACTCGGTCTATACAGCGTCATCAAGACGGAAAACGATCCGCACATGATCAACTTCTACCGTACGACGGTGCTCAGCATCTCAGAGACGACCTATCCCTGCTATCAGCATCTGTAAGCGTTTGTTTCTTTCGCTCTTCCGTTTGAAGATCGTACTCATAGATCCCTAACACCCCCTAAAGGAAGCTACTGTTGGCGTACATGACGCGTCAGCTACCGGAAGCCCCGGTCGCGAAGTACTGGGTAACGGGGAACTATCTGTTCGACTACCGTGACCGCAAGTTCCACATTGGTTCGATGCTGCAAACCATGCTAATCGGTAGCCACCAGACGGATCTGCCGATGATAGCATCCCTAAAGTTCGACACGGAAGCGCTAGGTCGGTTCACGGGACAGCTTGGGGTAAGTAGCACTGTTCCTCGCTGCTGACAGACTCGTTGCGATCGCTCTAATTCCTCTTTTATGCTTCACATAAGCTTTACATTAAGGCTCGCGGACTGAGTGATGCGGTAATCAACCGGTTGACTACGTTCAACTCGAGCCGCCTTAAACTGGACCGGCTCAGCAGCATCCTGCGGGCGATGAAGCTGTCCACCATCAGTCCGACACCGTTGCACTTTGAGTTTATCGTGCAGTTCGAGGGTAAAGCCGTGCTGTGCTACCACCTTAACCAGACCACCTTCCACAACCTCACCGATGGTAACAGTAAGTACTGCCTTGTCCGTGTGTCCTCTCGGCGCGTGTCTAACTCCTCGCTCACCCTGTTCGCCTGCAGTCATCAATCGCATCAATCTACTGCGCGATAGCCACGTCAACATGCAGATCGTCCGACGTCCGTTCATGATCAAGTACGCGCTGCCGACGCTGATCGGTACGCCGGCCGACATTCTGATCGAGAACACGGTCCTGGCGACGATCCGGGGCAATACGACGCAGCAGACGATGCTGATGGATAAGGTGGCGCGCAGTAACCAGGTCGACATACGGTACTCATCGTATGCGGTTGTCAAAATCCGGAGCTACAATCCGATCGACGATGTCGAGTATTCGACGATCCGGGAGCAGGGTTTCCTCGTCTATCTACCGGTGAACAATGAGATCGTTTGGGACATTGGCGGCAAATCGATTAGCTACAGTTTTTACCGGCCCGAGAACCTTACATCGGGTATTTCGCTGAAGAGTCGAACACGGAACACACCGGACCATGGGAGCGGTGACCCGGTGACATCGGTACCGGTGAATCGATCGAGAACTCCGCTGATACCGGTCATCGATCCGAGCGAGGAGGATATTGCCAAGTATGGGTACGATCTCGATGACCTCGGCATTCAGCTGCTGGCCAGAGTGCATCAGGATTACACGAAGGATAATGTACTGTTTATGCTGGAGACGGACATCCTGGATAATGCGAAGGTGCTGACGAAGGGTCCATTTTCGCTGGTCAACAATGTGCTGCGCATCATCAGCTTGATCCAGCTGAATACGATCCATATCGGACGGGACAAACACCTGACGCTGCTGATCTCGAACGATCAGAAGACGCTACTGCAAGGGACGCTCAAGTGGGATACGCAGAACTACTCCAAGCAACCGACAGTGCCAGAGAACGAGGTGCTCCGGGTTAACCTCATCCTGGCGCACACCATTCCGAAGCCGGTGCCGGGCAGTCGGGACGAGGTGAAGGTGCTGCACAAGTGGGACATCGTGTCGCAGTACACCAACTTCAAGTGTGACCAGGCGGCCCGCATCTTCTTCTCACTCACGCGTCACGAGTGGAACAGCACCAACTGGAAGGTAAGGGGTGTAGAAAGACACGGACAGCGGATCGATCGATCGATCGATCGACGCTTCGGGGCTTTCAATTGAATTAAACTCAATCAGTGTTGGGTCAATATTTTGCGCACCATCCGGGAACCGCAGCGCGCTCTGACGCTGTGTTTCTCGGTCTAGCACATTCGCACAACAACATGACCTTTTGGTTGAGGAGGGGTGGATACACAGACAACACGGGCATGGCACCAACCGGAAACGGGCGTGCGTTTTTTTGCGGTGGAACAGCGAATGAACTTTTTATTTTCTCTTGGTGCATATAACACGAGCCTTAACGTGTGCTAAAGAGCTGCTAGAAGTGCGGTTCGGTTACTACTAGCTGACAAAGGTACTGCTTGATCTAGAGCTAGAGCTGAGCGCTCTTCTACTGACAATTAAATGATTGTTTTTCTTGTGGAATTGAGATTGTGGTCGGATTGCGCCAGAATTACTCAGCCGGTTCTTCCGCTGCCGGCGCTTCTTCCGTTGTCTCTTGTGGTGCTTCGTCTTCGGCTGCTGCCGGCTCCTCCTCGGTCGCCGCCGTCACAACTTCCTCAGCAGCAGCAAGTTCCTTCTCCACCTCGATCAACGCCTTCACACCATCTACCAGTAGCTTGACTGTCTCGAACTCGGTTAACCCTAGCCGTCGCTTGTTCGAGATATCGAGCGCGTCGTCCTCGCAGTTCACAGATGTGTCACAGGCACCTTCCCCGTCGGTACTGCGCACCTCCAGCCCGTGCTCATTCACCAGCTCATCGAGGCGGGCACGATCGGCAGCCAGTTTCGGTAGCCGGATGTGTACCGAGGCCCGTATGCCGGTACCGAGATTGCTGGGACAATAGGACACGTAACCGAGCCGTTCATCGCGCAGTAGCGGTAGCTGCTTGGCGATCGCTTCGACGCCATCGATGAACCGTCGGTACACCTGGCCCACGTCCGAACCTGGCTGCATCGAGATGATCCGCAGGTGGTCCTCCTCGTTGATCCAGACGTGGAACGTCCGGGCCTCATTCAGGAAGAGCGCTCGACCGGTCGGATAGAAGCGGTATACCTGCGCAGCCTCCTGGAACCGATCGCCACCGCGGAACAGACAATGACAGTTGAGCAGCTCCTGCCGAAGATTCTCCTCGAGCGTTTCCAGTGAATGGAACTGACCACGCAGGTCTTCCGGTAGTTCCTGCTCCAGTGCGGTCCGAACACGATCACAGATTTGCTCGTACTGTTCTTCCTGCATGCGCGGATGGAAGGGATAACCCTCGAGGGATCGCGCACACCGAACCCTCGTCGACCTCACGTACTGACCCTCGGGATCGGGATTCTCCAGCTCCTCTACCGTACCCCAGGTCAGTTCGGGTTGTGTACTATCCCCTCCGAAACCACCGTGCAGTTCCGCGATGATTGGATCAAAGAGTCCCGCAAACAGTTTGTACGCTTCTGGATCGGCGGCGTACAGACCGATGCGGGAATCGAGCACGTTCAGTCCGGATTGAATGCAGTCGAGCAACGTCGAACGGTACACGGCTGTCTTCTGTTCCTTCAACTCATCTAGCAGCTCCCGGGTGAGATGTTTCTTGAGCAGAGAGTCCGCTGCCTGCAGCTCCTCGAAGCCGGCGTCAAGCGCCAGATTGTACTCGCTCGCCGAGGGTCGCACGTTCGCTTTAAGACCTCGTACTTCGCGCTCGAGCTGGCGGATACGGTCCCGGGCTTCGACCAGATCGTCCATAGCCTGTGCCACCTGCTCATCCGTGGGACAGTCTTCGCACAGGCACTGGCGCAGGAACTTGCAGGCATTCTCGGGCTTCTGCTCCTCCTGGTACAGCCGGATCAGGGCTTTGCTGAGGCAATCGATTGCACCGGCCGACTCGAGGTACTTCCGGAACGCTTCTCGCTTCTGCTCGAGCTGTATACGGGAGGAAAAGAAGAAGGGAGAACCCTCGATTAGGTGACAGTCAGGTGGTTCGTGGAAAGGTTAAAGGTTGAAGGACTTACCGAAGCCATTTTCTTTGTCTTCCCACGGACACTTGCGTACTCTTCTGTCTTCTTTTAGGAGAATGTTCCTTGAGGGAGTGTTCGGGAGCTTCGACGACTCCGGATTCCTACGGATATGTGTGTATTGCAAGGTTTTTCGTTCGTGATTTAGACTATTACCCCTGTTTTCAGGTCCTTTCGATTTTCACTCGCGATTCTGTGTCACTGCCAATTTGGAAACAATTTGAATTCGGAACAGAGTTCGTCCTTTAACACGCACCTCACTTTTTCGTGTGCTTTCCGTTCGCTGGTTCCACGCTGAATGGTGCGCTCGTTCGTCAGCAATGTGTACTACGATGGTTGCATTTGGTGGGCGCAGTGGTAGATTGATGGAAACGACTCCACGTTCGCGGGGCTCGATTGAAGTAACCTCAGTAGACGTGGGGATGGCTGTCGCATGCAACCAAACAAACGCATCACCATGGAAACGCTCTAGTGTGTAGACGTGTAGAGCTGTGGCCTACACACAGCTTATAGTCAAGGACAAACATGCAAATACCGCAGCGCAACAGCTCGGATGACCCGTCCTGGAATGTCCTGGAATGCCCTTTCGCATGTTTTTCATGCAACCTACACACAGACACATAGTAGTTATCCTGCCAATACACTTGTCTCTTTGCCATCCCCCCAGATGTGCTTCTCGGCCGACTATCGACCGCTGGTGTTTCTGGAACGGCCCTTCACCCTGACCGGTGAGGTCGTGTTCGGTGAGACGAAGGTCCCGAAGCAATGCCCAAAGGAGCCCCGGATTGCGTTCAACGTTTCGTACCACCTGCCGGAGGATGTGGAGCAGCGATACCGGGCAATCGAACCGAACGATCGCACCTGTCCGAAGGAGATCCTGCGCCTAACACCACCACCGTTCTCCAGCGAATGCCAGGCCTACCGCTTCACGAACCTGACCACCGTTACCGGACTCGATGCGCATCTTCAATTTACCAAGGTTCGTGTCTGCCGGATCTTCTCAAGTTCGCACTCTATCTCTCTTCCTCTCTTTCTGTCGCTCTCTCTCTCTGTGCCTTAGCTACCGTCCTGGATCGATATGTTGCTGCACCGGTTGGACCATGCCGTATCGGCGATTGTACCGGGGCGCGTGCAAACCCTTAACTTGACCGACCACATCGATGTGCAGGCCCGCGTTCTGCAGGATACGAACGATTCCATCATCCAGGTGAACGGTGCCCAGATCAAGCTGCCGGCCCGGCTATACCACAACGTCAAGCTGCACCATTCCTACACCTCTCGCATCGAGTACGGGTTCCTCAGTAAGCCCTCAGCTCCAGTGTCTTTTTTGAGCATTGAAGTTTGACCCCTAGTATTGCTACCTCCCGTTTTTCAGGCGTTTGTAGCTTGGTGCACAATAGGGTGACCACGTTTAACGATCGAGCGGTCCATCTCACGGACACGGTGCGCGATGAGTATCGGGTGCGTGATAGCTTTCTGCTAACGGCCGACTGCTCCGTTGCACCGAAGCTGGCCATCTTCGTGCTGGACGAGGGTAAGGGCGTACAGATTTACACTGGTGGTAACTATCTGATCTACGAACCCGGTACGAATGCCACCGAGCCGGTCACGACGACGGTCAACATCAATGACGAGCAGCTGATCGATTTGCGCAACATCGTGTACCAGTACCCGCCGGACGATGAGTTCTACGATTTCCGAGTGTATATCGACCGGGAGGATGTGCTGGTGGTGGAGAACCAACTAAATGGGGCGGTGGTGCAGTACGGGCCGACGGGCATCATCAATCTGCTGCTACCGACCGTGCACAAGGGCCAGATGTGCGGTCTGTGCAGTGATCGCGAGTGAGTGCCGACCCTTCGCCCCTTCTCCCTAATAGCATGGATCCCTAATGGACTGCGCTACCACATCGTGGGCTTGGCCGATAGCTTTGGTTTGCATTCTCAGAGTAGGACTTTTCTAGTGGCAAAACGAATGAATAAAGTATATTTTCTCTAATCCACTCCAACTATTTGTTTGCGGTTCTCGTTGTTCGTTTCGTTCGGAGCTTTTTTTGTTGCAAACATTAACGCAAAGCGAGTGCCAAGTGTTTCGCGCATTCCGATTATATGATTTATTTCTTCAATCCCGTTTTTCTCTACATTAAATTAGCTCAGCACAATGCCCTGTTTGAACGCTGCTACCGCAATCGTAGTGTACATTGTTTTCATCCTCGTTTTTGCTGTACAAAAGAATAAACCCGCTTGCTGTGATGCAAAGATGGGAAAATGTTTGAAGCATCAAACTAATAATCTCTACCCGATCCGGCGATGGATCGACGACGAGAGACTCAAATGTTTGCGCCGTGGTGCATGGCGCCTGTAAGAAAGGATGTGGCCGCGATTTTCTCATGTCTAGCGATACGAGCAGACACACATACATACATGCACACAATTTTACAAACAAAAAAGGAAAAGAGAAAATGAGACAAACATCCCTCGTCGCTTTCTTACGATAACGATAATTCATTTATAAGCACATCTCCTGCGCTTCCATCTCCTCCTGCCTTTGACTGCTCTTTTACATATCAATTTTACAGTAACATACATCTTAACAGCCCGAATTTTAAGGAATTAATGTTCGTTCGCTCCACTAACTCTCGCACTCGATCTCCCTAGCTTTCTGTAACTAATGCCATTATCTGGGTAGGTAGTAGAGGTTGGCTTACAATTATAAGACAGACGAGAGGCTCTTAAAAAAGACGGTTACGCATCCTTCACACGCGCTTCAAACCTCCGCCTAATTCGTACACCGATGGGTTCTCCTTACAGTATCATTATACAAGGTAGGCGATGCGAAGAATCCGCAACACCCCCCGTGGGGTGTGCCACTGTTTGGGACACACTGAACACTCAAAACGCACATAATACAATTCCAAATCTCTCTCTCTCTCTCTCTCTCTCTCTCTCTCTCTCTCTCTCTCTCTCTCTCTCTCTCTCTCTCTCCCTCCCTCCCTCCCTCCCTCCCTCTCCCTGCTAATTTTTAACTGCTTCTCGGTTATTCGTGGGAATCGTTAGAATGAAAAACGTGGAACCAGGCGCCAACGGTCTTCGATGGCGCAAGTGAGACGATGTCTGGAAGGGGAGAAAGCCACTGACAGTACCAGAGTGAGCTTACTCTCCTCCCTATATTACCTATCTCCACTAATCAGTCTTGGGTTATATTTATCATTTGTTTTCCCCCTTTTTCCTAAAAGCGTGAGTGTATGAGAGAGAAAGATTGACAATAAAAGAGAGAGAGAGACAAAGAGAAAGAGAGGCAGGGACTCCGAAAAGTCCTAAGAATGCAGCAGCAGGTGCAGTTCGTCGACCACCGATGAATCATCGCTTTCACCGATGATCACATCGTAAGCAACGTCATCATCGGCCAGCAACTCAACGTCCTCCTGGTCAACCAAATCGCCGCTGCCGCTGCCGCCGCCGCCGCCGCTGCTGCTGCTGCTGCTGCTAGTGAACTTGCAACCTTCAGCCGTCGACAACGGAGACGACGACAGTGAGCTGTCCGTGAACGAAGAAACGACTACCTCCACTGCCGGCGAGTCTGGCTGCTCGGAATGCAGCAGCAAGGCTTCCGGTTATTCGCCGAAGATTCTTCTCACTCGCGGATTGATGCGTCGCACGCGGCCACGGCTACTAACGCTGGTCAGCTGAGCGGCATCATCCTCATCCTCAACCTCCTCTTCGTCGTCGTCGTCATCGTCACTCACGGCACCTGCATTACCATTCCGCTGGCGATGAGCTCTGCCTTGCTGCTGCTGATCGCGCTCTCTAGCTCTTAATGCCCTGGCTGAAGTTTCCCTAACATGGTGTCTATTATGTTCAGAAGGTTGCCTTTGCAATACGCTGTGAGCCGATTGAAAAGCTGAGAAACGGTTATTGAGATGCCTGTTGTTGCTGCTGCTGCTGCTGTTACCAGCGCTATCGACCGCCGGATTGCTGCCAAAGGTATCATCGTAGACCATCGGGTGTCGATGCCGTTGTCTCCGCTGAAGACCACCGCTTCCGCCGTCACCGCCGCCGCCGCCGCCGCCATTGTCGTCATCGTCGTCACCGTTCGTCGATCGATCAGCTGCGTCGGTATCGTGCACTGGATTGCTGCTGTTGCCGAACGACTGATGGCGAGAAGGAGGATGATACCGTGATTGATGATGTTGATGATGTTGTTGTTGAAGAGATTGTTGTGGTTGTAGTGATGATGGTGGTGGTGGCTGTTGTCGCTGTGGCCGCTGTGTGGCTGGTCGCTGGTCGACAACAACACTAATACTAGGACTATGGAGGGTGGTACTACCGTAGGAGTGTTGCTGTGCTGCAGACGAATTGGTTGTCTCGGCCCCTGCCGCCGGTACTGGCTGACGGCGCGAACGTTGCCGAATGTTTTCCAACGCGCGCTGAATGTCATCATTCTCCGCATCATCGTCGTCATCGTCGTCGTCGTCTCGATGGTGACGTTGCTGCTGGCGACGGCGCATGGTTCCTGGATTACCGCCTCGTCGCATACTTCGATGGTTGGCACTGCTGTTACTGCCGCTGAGACGATGGTGACGACGATGATGCTGTGCCTGATCCGCATCGTTGGCCCCTTCTTCCTCCTCCGATTGCTCGTTGTACCGGAGGCGCTTCAGTTTGCGTGTCGAACGGCCACTCGATGGTCCAGGCAGCTGCAGATGGTTGGAAAGAAATATAAGAATAAATTAATTATCCGTTCCAGGGTAGATCCGTTCGCACCATTCAACTCACCTCATACTCTTCATCCGATGTATAGCGTTCTTTCCGGCGTGCCCGACTAGCGCTACCCGGAGCCACGATTGCCTGCGATTCTGAGGATTGGGTTTTCTTCGGTGTGCCACGCATTCCACGGTTTGTCGTAGCGGTACCGCCGCTGGTGGCTACCGTTTGCGATCGACTGCCACGTGTTCGCGTTGTGGCGGCGGCCGTTGCAGCAGCCGCAGCTGCCATCACATGGAGCGGTGTGTTATCATCGTCCGAATCACTGCTTTCATCATCCTCGTGTCCTTCTCCGCCCTCATCCTCCTGTTCATCCCCCTCCTCGTGCTCGTCTTCCAGCTCGTGCTGCTCATCATGCGAGGAGGAAACACGCTTTGATCTCCGCTTCGATGACACCGGTCGACGGCTTCGTAGCTGGCGCAAGCCCGGCGCCGCCACTCGCAACGGCACATCATCCTCATCGTCGTCATCGTCGTCATCGTCATCCTCATCATCTTCATCCACATCATTATGGTCATGACGATGATTACGGCGTTGCATGAGATGGTTTCCTCGCCGTGTATGAGTCGCTGGTTCTTCCGACCTCACTAGCAATGACGAGGAGGAGGACAAATGTTCCTGTTGCTGCTCCATCATTACCGTCGCCTGATCGAGCTCGTCCGCGTTGCGCTGATGGCGTGAGAGCATCGTGGTGGAGCTGCGATTGCGTGTCCTGCGCAGGACAGAAGCAACCGTTCCACCGGCTGATACCATCGTACCGGCTCCAACGGTTACGGCGGTGGTGGCTGAGGTCGAAACAACAACTCGGCTTCCCCGACTACTGGTGGTGGCCACAGTGCCACTTATTGACCCAGAAGACGTGGATGGACCTGGTTCTCCGTAGTTGTGATCGACGGTGTGCGGGGGCGGTGTAGCAGCACTCGAGGTGGATGGAGCACCACCATCCGCCAACGTACCGGCGGTACCACGCAAGCGACGACCACGGAGACCCGAAGGACCAGGGCCGGCGGCAACGTCTCCGTTTCTATCCGTTGCCGTCGTGTCCACGGCAAATGAACGACGTGATGATCGTGCCGAAGAATTGTGGTGGTAACTAGCGGATCCACGCTTGCTAATATTGGCCGTCTCCTCTGGACTGTGCTCGTCGTGATCGGACATGACGATCGGTTTGCGGGTACGCATCTGACGGCCAGAGCTACTACCGCCGGCGCCGGTGACACCTATAGCGCGACCCGAACTAGGTCCCGAAGGTTCGTCCTCCTCATCCATTATACGTCGACTACGACTCGTGGTAGCACCAGTGGCGGTTCCATTACCATCATCATCATCATCGTCGTCATCATCTTCATCGTCGTCGTTAGGAGGACCTTCGAGGCTGTCCTCGCTTTTGCCCCATTCAGCTTGTGCCCGCCGTACGCTGCCACGTGTCGAGCGTGGTGGTTCCGCTTCCTCATTGTCCGTGTCCGATACGATTCGCGCCGTCTTGGGACGCTCCTTGTGGTAGCTGTGGTCCGACTCGTACCGACCACGGCTGCGTTTGCTTGGCGGTGGTCCGGCCCCACCTTCCTCGCCGGCTTCGTGATCTTCATCATCATCGTCGTCGTCGTCGTCGTCGTCATCATCTGATGAGGCCATCTGGTTGCGTGCCACTCGTCGAGGACGCTTGTTATTCGCTTGCTGCTTTGGCTTGCTTCCGTCTCGATCGTTCGGTAACGAAGACGAGGAGGGTGGTGATCGATCCGATCCGTTCGCTCCATTCCGGAGGGCACGTGAAGATCCGGCTACAGCCGATGCTGAGGTTACACCGAACAAATCCTGCCGGACGCTAGAACGCGATGGAGCTCCACTAGTGGAGGCACCACCGCCGGTCGTCGCCGAGACACCATTCTTGCGTTTCGTTGTTGAGCTCACCTGCCTCCTACCGCGATGGACCTTCTTCTTTTCCTTCTTCTTCTTTCGCTTGCGAGCCGACGAAGGATTGCCGGTTGGTCGGCGCTTACGTCGCTTGTACGGATCGTACATCTCGCCCGAATCGTAATCGGCCCGATGAGACACCGGCACACCCGTACTATCGTCATCGTCATCATCATCACTATCTGAATCATCGGTCGTTGTGTCGTCGCTCGTGCTAGCATCACTCTCCGTACCGACTGCTGCCTCTTCTTCTTCGTCTTCCTCGTCGTCGTCGAGTGCACGACGGCCACGAAGCGTTCGAGCACGAGACCCCGCCGGTCCCCGTTGGGACGGATCTATCACATTGTGACTCGATGAGGACACACCGTTCGATGATGGTCTACCACGGCGCCTCGACGATACCATAGCGCCTCCGTTGCGCGAACGCTTGCTAACTGCTGAACGGCGGCTACCACCTACGTCCTCATCATCGTCATCGTCGTCGTCGTCATCATCATCATCGTCATCATCTGGACGGCTGGCGGCGGTTCGCGATGAACCGCTACTGCTGTTGAGACCTAACGCAGCTGCTTGAGAGGATCGCTGACGCCTTCCACTGCTACTACTCGGCCCTGGGCCATCCTCCTCCTCATCATCATCGTCGTCGTCGTCATCATCATCATCATCGTGAACTCTACGACGACGTTCAGCCAGTCGGCGACGTTTGGACGAATGAGCGCCAACTGATGACGATGATAGACCATTTGTACCGGATGGTCCGGCGCCCGATTCTTCCTCATACCATCCAGCACTTCTACTGCTACCTGCAGCCGTCGACGGTGCACCACTACCACCGGTCGCGGTACCTCCACCAGTACCACTACGCTTACCGCGTACGGCGGCCTTCCCTCGTCGCCGAGCCGACTTCCAGACGTAGATGATCGGCTTGATGTGAGCTTCGAACAGCGTGCTCAACCGCAGCGTCATCGAGTAGATCTGCAACATGAAAAAACGCGTTAGAACCACGACAAACGATCAACTACTTGAGCTACCCACCCTCGACCGTTTGTTGGTGTTGTAGTTGCGGGAGTTTTGGAAAATCAGCTTCATGTCCTTGTAGAAGTCGAGTGGTGTCTCGTAGTTACCACCGAGCAGATCCTCCTTGATCGTGCGCAGATCCATCGGCGTATCGATGATCTGCAGATAGTCGGGATGCTCGATCGTATCGACGGGTTCGCGGAACGGTTCCGAGTCATCGCACTGCCAGATCATTTCGAGCAGTTCGCGACAATCCACCCGCCAGTCTCCTTCCGGTACTAAGCGACGTGATCTTCGCGACCCACCAGCCGGTGCACGGCGAGCACTAGCTTGGCCCGCGCCACCACTTAGACCGGATGGACCGGCTCCATCTGTACCACCGCCCCTCGTCGAAGATGAGGACGGTCCAGCGGCACGACGGTGAGCTTCCGTTTCTGAGTCGGACGACAAGTACGTGTCCACCAACTGATGGTAAACGGCCGGTACATCGATTTCATTGAGATCACTAAAAGCGAAAGAGACCAAACAGAGCGGTGTCAATGGCGGTTTAGAAGAAATGGCGATCGTCCATCATCACCGGGGAGGAACTTACCTTAAAATGCGCAGACAGAGATCGGTAATGATGCGTGCGTTGCGCACGATCGTGCTGTGTGATTCGTTGAACTTCTCCGCGTTGGTCGCCAGATAACGCACATCGAACTGGGCCGAGGTGACGCGACGGTAGAACCGATTCTCGAAGCGTGACTTGATCGTGTTCAGATCGATCGGATACTCCACGACGAAGGCGTACTCCGGGTAAAGGTTAAGATCGACCGGTGCGAGGAAGAGATCGGCGATCGCCAGGCCCATCACCTGTTCGAGCCCAGCGATGATACGCCGACACGAGCCATCCCGATCCCCCCGTGGCCACTCTTCGGCTTTCGGCTGGTAAAGCGTGGCCTGCAGTTCCTCCGGTAACACCGGCACTGCACCACCGACTTCCTCCGGTTGCCGGCTCTCGTCTACCGGTTCCAGATCCCACGGGCTCATCAGTTCGTACTCACCATTGTCCCACCGCACCCGGAAGCACATAAAATGCGAATCCGGAAAGTCGGGAGACAGCTGGTTGCGCGATTCGATTGCACCGGTCCACCAGACGTCTTCGATCATGCACCGGAATCGATCGCCCGGGCCCCAATTCCGACCGACCGAAGTGTCGAACGTTTGCCGCAACACCAGGAAGTCGAGCACGTCCGGCATGTCGTGATACTTGATGGCGAACGAGCGCCCCGTCAGTTCACCCTCCTCCGTGATGATGGCCAGCTTCAGGCAGCACAACCGGGGTGGCCGAATTTCGTACTTGATGCCAATCACCTTACACAGCTCGTGCTCCTGGATCTCCATCGTGGCCCATGGTTCGCTCCGATTGCCCAAAGCGTACACCGTCTTCGTCCGTACCGCCTCGAGATACCGCTGGTGACCCTGCCGGAAGTACACGACCTCATCGCCCATCTGCGGATAGTACGGAGCTTTCCGCGGTATCACCTCCGATAGCCATTCCGGTGGCCGGAACTGTTCCGGTATTTCGCCATCGCGCGTCAACGGAATCTTGCGCACCTTGGTCGATCGACGGCCACCACCCTGACCGGCGGCACCACTAGGACCGGGTGCTGACGCGGCCGCCGCTGCCGCGCCTCCCGCACTACTTGGTCCCGGTTGATCGGGATCGGGCGGTGAGTACGCTCGGCGTTGCACGTGCTTGCGTTTGGAGCGTTTCGGTGGTTCCAGATTGCGACCCGGTTCGTGCGCGACCCAATCCGAGTAGTCCGAGCTCTGCGAATCACTCGTACTCGAACCGGACAAATCCAGCTCTTCCTCGATCGCCGTTGAATCGTCGTCGCTGTTGCTCGGTTCCGACGAGGACGAATCGTTCTGGTCCTCCGCTTCATGATCGTCGTCATCCTCTTCCGGCTCAGGCCGAGGTTCATTTTCTCGAACAGCACGCGTCCGATAAGCAGGGGCCGGGCCACCGCCCGGTGCCGCATCTCCTGCAGCAACTGCGGCCGCTGCCGCCCGTCGCGCAGTACGGTTGCCAGCACCACCACGACCTCCCGCTCTCCTGCCTCCCGAGGGGCCTCCTCCGTTCATGGCGTGACCCAGCGAGGAGCTGGCATTGTTGGCAGTGTTAATCATCACCGGCCGGCGTCTCATCTCGCG
Source organism: Anopheles darlingi (assembly GCF_943734745.1). Lineage (NCBI taxonomy): Eukaryota > Metazoa > Arthropoda > Insecta > Diptera > Culicidae > Anopheles > Anopheles darlingi. Next base: position 9,864,610 of record NC_064874.1, on the reverse strand, counting down.
CCGGTACACCTCCTGTTCCTGGACGCCCGCCCCATACACACGCTGCTTGAGTGACAGCATCGACGAGTAGCTCATCGGTCGGACATACTGTCGCCGGTGAAATTTGTAACCGGCACTTTCCTGTTCTGTCGCTGCTGCTGCTGCTGCTGCTCCCTGGGCCTGGGCGTTCCAATTGCCACCCGCTGAACCGAGACGTGGTGCTTGCGGAGGTCCAGCAGCTGCATTACGCCCAGCACCAGCTGGAGCATTTCTTGCACCACCCTGACCGGAACCAACGGAGTTCGTTCGGCGTCGCTCGTTCGCACCAACGAGCCCTTGCGGTAACGGCACCGGTTGCTCTCGATTCTCTTCCTCTCCTCTGGCGGCAGCTGCACCTGCCGCAGCTCCTGCGGCACCTTGACGGTTCGCTAGCGCTTCGATCAAGCGGTCAATGTTGGAGTACGCTCCACCGGCGGCCAACGGATCGACCGGTTGCTGCTGTGGTTGTTGTTGTGGTTGCTGCGGTTGCTCGATACCGACACCACCACCATTGCCGACGGTAATGTTCGGTATCAGCTGATCGGTGGGACAATTCTCCCGGCCCGGTACCAGTCGCTGCAGCGCCGGCGGATACGGATTACCGTCGATATCGACGAGGAACGGTGGTGGCATTAGGTGGGGCATCGTTTGCGTCTGTTCGTCCATCACGTGCAGCGCCGAATCACGTATCAGCGGCCGGTAATCGGTGTGAAAGAATAGCTCGAGCGGCAGCTGCTTCAACTTCTCATGTCCCGCACCGTAGCCAAACATCAGTATGTGACCGTCGGAATCGGTGGCCGCAATCATCATACCATCCGGGGACCACTTTGCATCGTAGATGCCACTCTCCCAGGCGTCGTTAATGCGGTTCACAAAGCTAGCGATCGAAACACCGGCCACGATATCCCAGATGAAGAGATGACCATCATGACCAGCCGACAGCAGTACACCCGAGTCTGTTTGGTGCGATTCGAGCACATAGATCTCCTTCGTGTGGCCACGTAGCACCCGATGTAGTCGACCGTTGTGTGAGTTCCACACCTTGATCGTGTGATCGTTCACTGCCGTAATAACCCATTTGTCCGTGTTGTCCCAGGACACCATCGTCACCTTTAGCTTCACGTTGTCGTCTGGATTGACCGGTGGACAACTAGGCAACCGGTCCGCCATATTCAGTCGCACTGACTTCCACTGCTGCGATTCAAAGTGCCACACGAGCGCCGTTCCGTCCTTGCTGCCAGAAACGAACCGCAGACCGGCGTGTGCCCACTGGATCGAATCCACCGTATCACCGTGTGATTCGGTTTCGAGGATCCGTTTCGGTCCGTCCTCCGACATCAGGTAAACGCGCACGTGATGATCGGCCGAACCGGCCGCCAGGAAGATACCGCCCGGTGAAAACGATCCACAAATCATCTGTGCCTGGCCGGGCCGGATCTTCTCGTGGTACGAGGTCGGTTTCGAGCAGAACGTCGTCTTGCCACCGCGCGTACTGTACTCCCAGAACGCCACCGAACCGTCCGTGCTGGTCGTGACAAGATAGCGCAGATCCGTTTTGGGCGATGGGCAGAAATTAACCGACGTGATCATGCCCGTGTGACCAGACAGAACCGCGATCGGACCACCATACTGGAGGTCCCAGACGCGCAGGATACGATCCAACGAACCGGCCGCTAGCATCGTGTTGTCGAGATTGATGGCAATGTCAGTGATTTCGGCCGAAGCACCGCGGAACGTGGCCAGTAACCGTCCATCGATGGCGCTCCACAGCTTCACGAGAAAATCGTCCGCCCCAGTGATGATGTACTTGCCCGTACGATCGAACAGCACACAGTAGACGGCCGACAGGTGGCCAAGCGTGCGGCGCTGCAATGTCTGCTTCGCGTAAAACGATGGCGGTATGGCCTGGCGGCGGAGTAGTGGCCCCGCGCTCTCACGCCCATACAGCACCCGTACCAGGTTCTGCGTGTTGTTCCGATTGACCACATCGCCAAGTGGACGATCGTGCAGGCGGGTATAATAGTCAACGAGCTGGCGAGGCCGCGAGACAGACTCCTTGGTGCGCAGCAAACTTTGCCGGCCCGCACCGAGCGCCGTCAGTACGCCGGAAATGGCCGGTGGTAGCTCCTTGTCGAGCAGCGGTCCAACGCGGCTGCATATCTCTAGCAAATGCTGCGGTCCAATGTGAGGATACTTTCGTTCCTAAAACGGAAAAGCGACATAGAATGAATTAGTTTACAGCCAAAAAGGAGATGGTTTGTTTGCGATTTCCTTTGCCGAAGAGGAACCTCCCGGATCGACAGCGTTTCATCGATTCTCTCACCGTAACTCACTACCGGGGTCATATATGTATACACACGCACACACCCGCGAAATTCAACTCACCATGAGTGCTGTGAGTGCCCTGTATGCGCTGTGTGTGTTGGTATCGGCAGCCTTCGCCATAGAATGATGAAATTCGAAAAAAGCAGCAAGCGAAGAACGGCAGCGATGAAGCCCCGTCCGTCGTCCTGCACTCTTCCCCCGATATTTATCGGATTAAAAAATCATTGAAATCTGATTTAGCGAATGCGCTGCTCTCACGAAGAATGTTCAGTGATCGAAAATGAAGATTTCTTCATTCATGGATTCCTTTCCTCGGGTTTTACGATGATCATTGTCGCGCGGTTTTGGCGCACGCGATCGAGAGGTACCGATATTTTGTAAACAAACTCCGGTGGCATTTGTTTTGATGCAATCGTATCGATGGCTCCGAGGGGCCAGGGGAGGTGGGGTGATAGGTAGCGGCCCACACTGTTAACCGACATCGAGCACCAGAGTCAGGTGAAGGAGTCGCAAGAAAACCTTTTTCCGTCCGCGAGAAACAATTTGTGTGCAGAAGCACGATGATGTTGTCTCGATTTAATTCTAGCTCTTGTAACGGCTGCTATGTTTTTCTCGTTTACAACCCCCTGCGCCATACGGCTTGACTCATCCGCACGTAAGCACAAAGCAGGCGCCCCCAGAAGAGAGTTGGCTTTTGCGCCGATGCCGCTGATGGTGTGTGTGCGAGCGTGTGAGACGATACCACAGCCGCAGCACAGGCAGCGGGTTTTATTGCCTGCTAAAATGGCGTCGTCGCTGAAACCGTTTTGTTCGACGAACAGATTTCACAGCACAAAAAGTCAGAAAGATGAAATAATTTAAATTTACTTTTTGATTCTCAAAAAGTATTCCATCCAGCGGTACGGATAAAGTTTACGAACCACGAGTGGTCAATTTTAAAACTGCCATATCGTACATCTTTTCCGGTACAATTATACAATTTCGACTCAAAATTGCACAAAAATTGGAAATAAACTATATAAACACAACAATTAACGGAATTGATTGCATCGCGAATGTGTGGTAACTCTCGCTTGCTGCTCGCGCACGGCTTGCTGCTGTTGCGAGAGCGAGACGTACCGATTCGCTGTCGACGCGGAACAAAGGCAAAACAGCAGGCGACGCAAGGTGGAAGGTAAGTGGCGGAGATTCCTCCGTCCGTAGCCACCGCGGTCAAACACGGATTGCTCGCGGACACCACGGATAGACACCAAAGCGTCCTCTGATTCCCCGTCTCTTCCACACAGTCTGCTACCACTCATCTTCCGAAGAAGCACAAAGAAAAACCAACATGGCGGCTGCTGGTACCGGGGACCGTAATTCCGTCGGATGTTCCGGATTCTCTGGTCATCGGATCGGAACACCGGGAACCTTCACTGGTGGCCGCGGCTCAATCCGTTGCCGCTGGGCCAAATTTTACTCAAAATGATTGATTTTTTATTTTTATCAAAAAGATAAAAATAAAGAAACTCTTCTTCATCGGAACATTTCCGGAACATGGTTCCACGAAAACCGTCGGACCGACATCCGGAAGGTTCCAACCCGGATTACGACCTTCAAATTGGTCCTCGACACAACGGTGCGCACACGAGAGATCTCCGTCGCCGTCGCCACCGTGAGTGCACACGGGGCCAATACCAACACAGAACCGGTTGCTCAGCGCACCACCTCAGCGTGTGAGTGTGAAGTGACCTCCGGTCCGCCCGGGAGGCCACTCTACCGGAAGTGTCCTCATTTACGATGCCCAATTCTTCGCCCAATGTTATACTTTGGCCAAATATTCTACACCAACTTACCACTTCTGATAACGTTTGTCGATGCTCCTGACCGGTCCAGTCCAGGCGACGGGGGAAAAGCTGCAGGTCACCAACCAGCATTCGAGGCCAATTCCGTACAGCAGCACAATGATGAGGCGGCAGCGGAAGAGGAAAAATCAAAACAAAAACAAATCAGCAACCTTACAGTCAATGAACTTTACACTTGTGGATGGATGAAAGGGGGAGGGGATGAGGAGAAGGAGGGTCGAGGGAAGGGTAAGCACGGCCGCACACAAGGGAGCCACGCGAGTAAGCAGTAACGAGGCATCGTCAACGCGAGTGCGAGCGAGAGCAAAAGGCAAGAATAAGAAAGAATAAAAAAGAAGTAAAAGGTATCGAGCCAGACATGCGGTAGACAGCGTCTCTTCCTCCCTGTCCACCGCATGCATCATGCACCGGGCAACCCCCCATCCCCAATTATACTCTTGCTTTCATTGATTGAATTCAGAGGAAAAACGGTACCCCAGCACCCCCTCTCCGCCTTGGCTAGCATTTCTGAAACATTTGCCCAACTCTAAACTAGGCCAAGGTCAAGGTCGACCAGACGTAGACCAAAAAGGCGGGATTCCAACGTGTGTCGTCATCACTGGCTGGCTAGCTGGCTCTGACGTTTTGCCTACCAAAGTCCGACAACAACACACACTTTGGCACCAGGGAACGGCCCAGGGAATCTACAGAGAAGGGTGGGAATGAGGTTAGGAGGAGGCGGTGATGAGTAATGCCGGTAAAACTCGGTCCGATTGAAAGCACGTGCTCGCGATTACTAGCCCGTGGTGCCGATGACGACAAAACCATCGAAGGCACCATCGAGTTGTTAGAGCGTGGCAACTACACTCGGAAACGGACTCGAACTACTCGATGGTTTGATTTTTTATGAATTGAAATCGCAACCTCGAAAAATGTCTTTTCAAGTGAGACAATTTCTTTTTCGAAGGGAAAAAAAGGGTGGAAAACATTTTTATGTTTTTAATCGTTAATCGACACGAGGCGGCGGATCTCGGGGCCTTCGTCGACCCCGACGGTGGCAGTTTGGCTGAGCACTCCCATCTCGCTTTCACCACCGATCTAGCAACCTAAGCCAAAGCAGGATAGGGTACCCGTCGGATCTCTCATCGCTGCACGGGGTAACTCACAATCGGCAATATGGATGTGGAAAGAGGGAACGATTTTGCTTGGACGGTAGAGACAATGACAAACGACAACAAAACGACTCATCGCTGCTGCTGGAACTTACGTCTAATTTTTCCAATTCCTGCACCAGAACCTGCATTGAAGCGAGAGAAAGAGAGAGATGGAAACAAAAACACAAACGGTCAGAGAAGCTGTGATCATCGGTCGCATCGGGAGGGGCTTGGCTTACCTTTCCCGCTTCCTGTAGCGGTCCATTGGAGAGAAATTTCGCGATCAAAAAGTACAATTCTGTGGGCGAAAGGCGAAACCGAAAGTCGTTAAAAGATTTTCAGCGACGATGGTCGGAGTTAAAAAGCAATATCCAGCGCAGCAGCAGCAGCAATGACGGCAAAATTCGGTCGATTCACTCATACACCCAACGGGGGGTCGAACGCCCTGCTGCCTGCTGATGGGTGCTTCTTGAGCAGCGCGACCGAGTCCGTGGAATTGGCCACTTAAAATGCGTTTTCCGCACAGTTTCCCTACCTGGAACGGGGATGTTGCTCTTCACAAGGCTTCTTTCTTCCATTTTCACACACGTTTGCTCACTCAAATCAGGCGGAACTTATCGAAAAGTGCATTTTTCCACGCACCTAAAACTGAACACATCCGCCATTACTTAACGCCTGAGCTCGAATACAGCGATGAGCGACCGCGGTGCGTGCCCTGAGTTCCTCGGGGCACTCACAACCAGCAAACACCGTCGCACTCACACACACTCGTCTTTCTGCGTTTCGTCGATTCATCGATTCTACCCCCGAGCGCAGGGCGAACACTTGTAAATGGACCTTTGATTAACCCCGTTTAACGAGCGTTTTTAAGGTAAACTGCATGCCATTTCGCAACAGGTTAATTTTGGTTGAGCGAAGAAAAACGCGGAACCTCACGTTCGGTAAGTTTACACGTCCTATCGCTTGTCTGTTTGCGTCCGTGCGACAACAGGCCGGTTTACGTACACACACACACACACACACACACACACACACACACACACACACACACACTAACCACTGTGTAAGTGTGTGTGCGTAAGGTGTCTTTACTATACAGGTGGAGTCATAGCACTTTTTGTACTGCCATATTGGATTTAATTTTTACACTTGGGAAGCTGATCACCAAGAAAGTGTGCGTTTGGTGATAAGAAATTCTGGAATAATTCAATGGTTTTATCAGGCATAGCATCTGCTTTCACTCCTTTGCGAATGTCATGATTTTCTATCATTTTTATAAAAGCCACGAGGCAGTTTACTATACTACACTCCACTCGTATACTGAAGACACCCTGGGTCTTTTTTTCAAAACAATCCGCTGTCATGTGAGCTCCAAATCGACAAAAACCAGCTCAGCTCAAGCCCCTCGGATTCGAATTCCAAGTTCGGCTCAATGGGACAAAATAGTAATTCCTGCAACTAATAGGTGGTCCTGGTTAAAGCGTGCATTGCGTGTTTGTGACTCCATTTTAGGTCCACCAACAGCCATGGCACCGAACGGCACTGTTGCGGCGACGACGACGTCGGCTCCATCATCACCATCGCCGACGACGTGGGTACGGGAGAGTAATCTGCTGTGGTACCACCGGTGGGTGATCCGGGTACTTCGGGCGGGTCCTATACCGGCGCACGTGGCCTTCATCATGGACGGTAACAGGCGGTACGCGAAGAAAGCCAACATCGCCAAGGCGGAAGGCCATTCGGCCGGGTTTGAGAAGCTGTCCGAGACGCTGCAGTGGTGCCTGGAGGTCGGCATCAGCGAGGTCACCGTGTACGCGTTCAGCATCGAGAACTTCAAGCGCACACAGGACGAAGTGGATGGACTGATGGACCTGGCGCGAGAAAAATTCCAGCGACTACTGGCTGAGCGCGACAAGCTGCACGAACGGGGTATCTGCATCCGGATCATCGGTAACTGGGATCTACTTGCGGACGACATTCAGCGCAGCATCGCCGAGGCAGTACTGCTGACGAAACACAACCGCAAGGCCACGTTGAACGTGGCGTTCGCGTACACGTCGCGGGATGAGATGACACATTCCATACGTACCGTCGCCCAGGGTATCAGTGATGGGCGGCTGGAGCCGGGAGACGTTAACGAGGAGCTGCTGACGCGCTGCCTCTACACTAAGTATTCGGCCGAACCGGACCTGCTGGTGCGGACATCGGGCGAGGTGCGACTGAGCGACTTTCTGCTCTGGCAGTCAACCAGCACCGTCATGTACTTTACGGAAACGCTTTGGCCCGAGTTTACCATCTGGCATCTGTTTGGGGCCGTCTTCTACTATCAACGGTATCGGTGGCGAATGCAGGATATCCGTCGGTCACTCGACAGTTTCACCATCGATGCAGCCTGCTCGGATGACGCTACGGAGGGTGCTTGCGTTGAGCGCAAAGAGCGAATAGGACGGTTCCTGGAGCACATTGAGCAGGAGGAAGAGAAGCAACTCAGGCGGCTAGTTCGAGGGATGGCGATCAAGTGAAGAACGGGTGCGATCCTAGGTATCGATCGCTAAATAGCTTTAGCATACACACACACACAGCTGAACCAGCCAAGTGGGATCGGTGCGTACGTACGATAAATCAGGTCAATGTTTACGCGTTCGCAAAGCAATGCTGTCTAGTAGGCTACGGTTTGGGTATCGACCGGATCCGAGGGGCATTTTCCTTTTGGAATCTTTACTCTGTTGGGTAGTAGCAAATGTTAACTAAATGCATTAGTTAGTCGTTAGGGAATGAATCAAGAAAGACAACACTGTACTGTACTTTACTGTAATTCTTCAAAAATGCCGCATGCGGTTCTTCACGTGGTGCAATCATCCATCCCATCTATGCCGTTTGTCGTGGAGTGTAAATAGGTAACAATCTTCCTCTACTTCACTATACCATTTCGGCCAGCCAGGAAAACGTGATGAAGATCCCGGTGTACGCCTCTAGGAATGAATTGGTGTAATAAAGCATGATATATTAAAATCAAAACTAAATTTAGCGTGATCGGATTTGATAAGGAACACACCAGGTTCACCAATGGATTTGCTATTTACGCACAATTTATTCAGCTGCTACCATGTTTTCTCGATTTTTTTTTTCTATTTCTGGATGAGACATCTAACGACCCTCATCATCAACGGTAATCACTTACTTACAAATAATGCCTTATGAGTTATTGTAGGAGCCAGCCGTCAAGCCCCTGATTTTTAACGGGTCACCGGTGATCGTGAAGCAATGGTAAGGTGGTCACACATCCAACAACATATAATCGATCGCTCTAAAAAACACCAAGGAAGCTCACAGAGGTGTGTTGGCCTCTTTTTTGCATCCGTAATCGCTCTTTTCAGTGAGTTTTAAGGTTTTATTCGAATTTTCTTTTCATCTTCTGGTATAAGGGGATCGGGATGAACGATATACAAATAATATAAATTGCGGATGGTTAAAATCAGGCGGATCAATGCATCCGTAATGTAAACTCATATTTCTCTACCCCACTGCTGTACACACATCTCGTCCATCGAACCGTTCGTCTAGGATGCTTGGATCAAAATGAAAATCGGAAAATTGTATCCCGGTGTACGGCGGTCTGACATCGTCTTGTCTATCGTAAATGTTCTCCCAATCGCTCTCTTTCTCGGTATACGTGCGTTTTAATGAAAAGAAAACCATTGCTGGTGGCTTTTTATTATCGGTTTCAACAACTTTCCCATTTCAAACACGCTCTTCGCTCCCCCTTCTCTCTCGCTCTCTGCTCACTAATTCAATTCAGTTTCAGTTAGTAAAACGAACGTTGGGAATCGACGATGACGACGACGGGTAATATAATTATAAAGATAATTATCGGATGACTATACTTTCAAAGGTAATTAGATGGATTGCCAACACTTCCCCTTCTGCGCGGATACGGGATTGTTGTGTTGTTGAGTGGGTCCTCAGCATGGACAGAGGCACAGTACAAACCACACTACTACGACGCAAACGGAACGGCCCTGCCCTCCGGGAGGGTGGAAAACCGAACCAACCAACCCGAATGAAGCTGCCTAGCCGCGGTACACGCGGGAGCGCTTCGTTCGTTTACAATACGAAGGTGGACACCTTCGATGTGTAACCCCTGGCCCACTCGGGTCGTGAACTCGGAAATGAGAATCTTCTTATACATAGTTGCTATATCACGTGGGTAAAGCGACATCAATATGATCGCTTTTTTTGCATATTACACCTCTCGACTCTACGCTTCTTCGTACTACTGACTACTACAACCAATCCTTTCTCTTGCCTAATTGCCTGGTGTTCCATCATTCGAGCTACATCCAGTACCATCGGAACGCTACCGCGGTCGGAGAGAATGACCAACGCCCGGAAACACACCGGGGCCATTTGTTGCTTTGGGTAAAAAAAAGAAAAACAAAAACGAAGGAATTTAAGCATGATCGGCTCTAAACAGAATACACTCGCTACAGGAACGCTCCAAAACGGTCGCGTCTCACACGTTGCGATCCGATGTGCCTTTTTGCTTCCTTAAAGATGGCCTCCACTCCCTTGCACGGGTTATACATCTAAGGGATTATTTACACGATGTCACCCCCCCTGGTTCTCGGTCGACTCTGTCGCCGGGAGGATGACGATGATGATGATGATGATGGCCAAATACCTCCACTTGTGCCACCACCATTTGGTGGTTCAAAGTTTACGTTCGGTAACGCGACCACACCCAATCGAGGTGAGGACGCGGAAGAAGGACCGGCACCAGCTTCACCAACGACACCACTACCACCACCACCACGTCGACCGCTCGTCGAGGGAAGAAGGTCAGGTGCGGAGCGTACCTGGCTTCGCTTGACCACATCATTCATCCGCTCGATCAGCTCATCATCCGTTGTTTCCTCGCCCGTATGGAACGATCCGGAATGCTGTGTGTTAAGGATGTTGTTGCTGCTGTTGTTGCTACCAGCGCCACTGATACCAACGCCACCAGCCGTCGCATCCGGTAGTGTCTCATACTGGGTCCGTGGGCGCGAAAAGAAGCTGTTGCAATGAAAACAGTTAGTTTGCATCTTTTGGAATGGAACACGGTCCAACGTGTGTACCTTTTGAAACGTTGCCAGCGAGTTAGCTGCTCCTCATCACCGATGGCACCATAAGGTGAAGCACCGGAGGAAGTTGTATCGCCTGTTCGCTGCATCGGTTGCTGGACATTCCGATCGTCCAGCAGCTCGTCATCGTCGTCCGAGTGCTGCACACGAATCTGTACGGTGTTGATCGCTTGCAGCAATGCTTCGTAGCTACGCGAGGTGTGCACGTTACCGTCACTCGATGCGGTGTCTACTGTGACCGATGACGCCGTCGGTTGCGTGGTGGTAGGTTGTGCATTGGGAGATTGGGCATTGGCATTGGTTACTAGCACATCCGAAACGGGCTGTGCTGCCGCCCCCGCATTGTTGGCCGCCGCATTTTGTTGCAGCAGTGGAGCATTTTCATCGGCATCCGACGAAGACATACTTCCACTGGAAGACCGGTGACGTCGCTGACGTCGCTCACCCTGCACCAGCACACGCCGCTTGCAAATAGGGCACACGCGCCGTGATTTTGTCAGCCACGGATCAATACACAGTGCATGGTAGGCTGCCGAGAGAAATGAGAGAACATACAAGACATTAAAATTCTCCATTTTAAATCGCCCATTCACGGCTCGGAAACGGCGATACAAACCATGACGACACGGCAGCACCCGTAAGCGATCGTTCTCGACGAAATCCTCCAGACAGATGGCGCACGTTTCGTAGTGCATACCCTTGACGAACTTTACGATACCCATTCGACGGAGTAGCGACGGTGGTAGACGTCGGCGTAGCGTACGGCGTCGTTCGCGAATACATCGGGCAATCATGAACAGCACCTGAAAGCAACGCTACCCAACCATCAGCAACGGGCACATTCAGCCACCGAGTGCAACCAAGAAGAAGGACAAGCTCGCGAACGCAAACACTTCTTACCATGATGATGAAGCAAAGCCCGACGACGATCGCGAACGGGATGATCAGATTGTTGCTAATGTTGAAGGGAATGTCATCGGTGATGACGAGCGCATAGTCGTGATCGTACAGATAGCTCTCGATGATGCCCCGGCCACTGCTTTCACCGACAAACACGGACGGGATAATCAGATCCTGTGGATGGTTGGCAGACATGTGTTCTGCAAAGAGGAAGCAATCGATATTATTACCTCATTCAATTGTCATCCTGACCGACAGGCTTACCTAAATCATTACTGCCAACATTGTGGACGATGACCATCGCGTATCCTGCCAGCTGAGCATTGCGAACCTTCTCCTCAAAGGAGCAGTTATATCTGCAAAAGAACCAAATCAAACACATCATTAGTGCCACGCGCTCCAATCGATGAAGAAGATGATGATGATAACAAGCAAATCGATCCAATTCGATCCAGTTTCAGCAGCACCACATACCGTGCGATAACGACTGCAAACTTGCTGCTGGTAACGTTCGGTGGTGGGCGCATGGCGGAGCAACCATCGGCAGGATCGGCCCTGTCCGCCAGTACCTTCAAGCCCGTGTCCGGTATCTCGCCACCGAATGTCGCCGGCAGGTCACGGAACTCTTCGATAATCTGTAAAATAAAGGAACGATCGTGCATTAGAGTTGCGAAGCAAAACAATCAAGCTAGCTGCAATACGTTCCTCCCGGCGATAATGACAATTGTGACATCATTAAGCGCTCAGACCAATGCACTTGCTGCTGCACAGTAGCAGCAGTCAGCATCATCTCAAGGCCTTGCCTGAGACATCATTTTTAGACACCATATTCCGTCCCCGATTTGGCCACGCTTCTGCTTTGGGGCCCCGCGCATTTGCATTATCACAAAGAGGGTTTTATTGATGCGGAACGTGAACCAAAGAACAAGCGTAAAGGATGAGCTGTCCCACCGTGTGCTTGATAGCCGCACGGCCATTATCAAGCACAGATTAGCGCACTAGCGGCATTAGAGGCCGGCAGAGCAAAGGATGGATGGATGGATGGTACAGGATGGTGTGTAGGTCTTGAAGTTCTGGTGGTAATTATCATGCGCCACCACGAACGAGTCGCAGCGCGTTTGTTTGGCCTGACCCGACGTGTACCCTACCCCTCTCGTGTCGAGAGCAAACTGTAGAGACAGATTTGGGCCAACGGAAACAATTGTTGCGGAATTAGAAGATGGTTGCCGGCAGCAATCGTGTTTTTTTCGTTCCGGTTCAAGCGGATTGGCGTCATGAGGGCGAAACCATGTAGGACGTGCTCGTGATTGGTAAAGCAATCGGAAACAACGCGAAACGCGTTCCGAGAGATAGGCTTGTCACGAAGTTCGGCAGAATTCACTTAAATCTGTCCGCGCTTGCCAAATTCGATTTGTTTGAGTTTTCCTTTAGAAACGCGGGAGGTTTTTTGACCAAGAAATATGCTCCCACAAACACTCGATACGAGCGACATTGAAGATACAAAGAAGTGTGGAAGCGTCGGAAAGCAACATTGTCACCAATCAACGACGTGCTTGGCCGTATCGTATAAGGTTCGTAGTGGACGTGAATGAGTGGTTTCCAATTGAACCACCCGGCGAGCGGGATGGATTGAATTGATGACATAAGCAAACAAACACCACCGCGTGAGAGGGTGGCCACATGGATAGAGAGAAAGAGCGAAAACGGTTTCAGCACCTTCCACCAGTGTAAAGATAGCAAAGAACTGATAAGCTGCCCTGAGCTCAAGGCCCATGGGGCACCCGACCCCCGGGGTGGATCACAAGAAACACGGAAGAGAGCATGACCTCCTTCCCTATCCATTGGTGCCAGGTACTTTGGCCCCGCGGCAAATAAGGTGCAAAAATAGATTAAGACCGCGACGAAACATCAGTCTCTGGAGAGCCTTCTGGAAGGTGTTTGGATGATGGACGGGGTGTGAGACTCCCGATCGCTTACTTACTTGATCACTCAGCATCTGATAGACGAGAATGTCCGCCTGGGCGGGTGGAAGCTGCTGCAGCAGCGTCATCATCATCATCGCCATCGATATCAACAGGATCGTTGCTGCATTCCGATGCCGGTGAGATGGTATCGGCCTCGCAATCCGGTGCGATCTAGCTGTGATTGGACGAGCGCGTTGGCCGCGATACGCAACAGATGAACCACCCATCATCATTGTAACGTTTGGTGCGCGTTACTTGTTCCTCCTGGTAGTGTTTCGTTCCGTCTTTAAGAAACGGAGTAGCAACTGCACACGCTTAGAAACGGAGGTACAACGAGTCTTCGGTGAGAGTTGCAGTACCGTAGTAGGCGCGCACCGTTTGCTGGGGGGCAACTGCTTTGGATTGCAGTAGTAGCTGGCAATCGTTTGTGGCCATACGTGTGCGATCCACGAAATGTAAAGCCGATCAGCGCGATTCCTTCCGTCGTGGCCGAGGCGCACAGCGCTGCGAGTATGTCTTCGTTATCAGGTACACCGCCGTTTGAGATCGAGAGTATGTGTGTTCCGCTCCCCGTTCGACTGAAACGTTGCCGTCGTCGATAACGTCGGGATGGTGTGCGAGGCGACTGGTACGCGAATGTTGAGGAAGGCGCACGACCGCGGCCAATGGAAAACCGTGTCCGTTCGGTTCGGTTGCGGGGAATGTGATTCTATTTCACGAAGCAGGCGCAGCAGTAGAAGCAGGTGAAGGATGAGGATTCTTCTCGTTCACACGGTGTGAGCTGCGTTCGCTTGATTGCCGTGATGATTGACGATCACCACAGCGGTGTAGTTACGTGGCTGAACCACCCAGTGTTGCCCGGCCGGTGGTTGCACCTGCTAAAAAAACGAAACAAAAAAAAAACGGGCCATCATTAAAAGAAAGTCTTCACTTCACGCAATGTTTGCGAACTCTTTTCCTCCAGCCAACGGAATCTGTATAAATAAAGTCAGAAAATGAATACTCCCCCCCCACTCCTTTTCCCGTGGGCCCGATGCCTCAAAACACAATGTCCCTCTCCAAGGTTACTGTATGCTAACGGGTTGCGCTACCAGAGCAGGCGGGTTCATTGTTTGTGCGGGTTGATCGTAGGAAACATTCGACTGTATGTGACTGTTGCCCGGCGATAGGTTGCCGTGGAGTTCAAGGATGTTTCATACCTTTCCAGTAGCGAGACGGAAAGCCATACACACACACACACACGCACATACACGCGGTTGCCTAGAGGCCAGCACGAGGAGAGGAGGTGGATTAGCTTACCCGCACTTTTTCATCTCGGGCAATGAAGTTTCAAAAAAGCACGCAGAAAACTTCTATGGGTAAACTATGGAACCAACAACAGTACCCAGTATCTGGTTAATGCAAAGAAGCAATGGAGGAATTTTGTTTAAACAAATTCCTGTTTAAAACCAAATGCCTCTGTTTGCTTAGTCAATCCTAGGTAACATTTGAGTCTGTTCGGTAGCAGCGGCAGCATCATCGTTGTAGCAGCCTACTGACCATTGACGGATGATGATGTGAGTGATAGACCGCGGACGCTGGTTCGCTCGCTGGTTCTTGCGATCTCTATTAGAACCTTTAATCTAGAACCTCCGCATCGTCGCTGTAGTCGTTAGTTACATCAGCTGTACGAGGGCTCAATGAGTAATCTCGATGGTCCCTGCCTCTCTCTCTCTCGCATTGCTATCGCTCTATTATCAATTAATTTCAATCGCGTTTCATTCAACCGGCGCATCTCCAACAATACCTATACCGTGAAGGGTTTGCTGCCTTTGGACTCTGCTGTGTCGCGATGTTTCGCAATCCACCGTCACCTAGTGCAAGCTCCTGGGCGGCTTAATGGGGTCATAATGTGTGCATTATGCGTTTTTAGCTAGCATCCGAAACAACCTTTGATTTCGAAACGTTACTGAACTCTACTGGGACCTCTCTTGTGGCCCCGTAATCTCCACTCTGGCACGGAATGTGGCAAAGTGTGGCACAAAGGAAAACGGGAAACGGGGGAAAAAGGTAAACACACAGCTTCGGTGCTACGACAACGACAACTTCCTTATCATTTGCTTGTGTGTGCGGAACAGATCTGACTCACTCAACAGGCACGGCCACACGGGTTTCGTCTCGCGGGTACTCCAAGCTAACACGACGGGGACCACCGACCGACCGACCGACCGATGCACAACAGACACACACACGCACGTTACAGTTGCAGTGCTGCATTTGTAGTAATCCTATTAGTGCACAGACCGTTCTACCATTTTTCCCCTCCACCTATCGCGCATCACAGATTAGATTGAACGAAATGGACCGTTGGAACAGGAATGGTGATGCTCGCGCGTTGCTCCACGGAACGATTAACATTCATCGCAGTAATAGCATGACAACGGGGGAGACGAAGGCGACTGAGATGAGGGAACAGCGCGTTATGCTTGACCTTGAAAGGTAGAGGCGAACCCGAAACAGGCGGCGCTCTCGTTTCATCACAGGAACCCCATCACAGCGCCTCCTTCGTCAACGGGGATACAGGAGAAGAAGATGCGAAGATGCGTCAAACAAACCCTTTTCACACACAATCACGCGCACGCACACAAAGAACCATCCTCCCTGCACACAATCAAGCAAACGCGAACAAAACGCGAAGGCGGCCGCGACACGGTTGAGACGGGGGGGGCGATCACTATCTCACCCCCACCCCCACAGTCCCATTCATAGTTTTTTTGGATTGCGGAGTAGGAAAATGCTTCCTTAAAATAGCCGTTCGAAACCCGTCGTCGTCATTGTCGACGAGAAGAACAACAGCGCAGCGTGGCCGCAGGAGGAAAATAGCTTACCTCTTTAGGCTTTCACGGTGGTGACGGGAGGCCAAAACGGGCGCACGATGATTGTGTTGCACAATGGGAAACGAAGGAAGTAGCGAGGGTGATGTCTGCTGGTTTTGTTCTCGGTCTCGTCGTCCACACAGGCGGAGACGGTCAAAACAAAAGGGGTGCCTCTCTGGTCATCGGAGCACCCGTCGTGCTCACCACCACCACACCCTGTGTTTCTTTCTGCTGTTTTCACACGCACCGCACCACGGCACAACGGCACGATAAGGCATTTAGCAGGACACTTTTCGGGCCGGATCACTTGTTTTGCTTCAACGAAATCCCGAAATCACCGAGATCACGCCGCCATCACTGCTGCTGCTGCTGCTGTTGGTGGTTTGTGAGATGAAAACATTGAAATCATCGATCGACGACGACGGCGACGATGATGGCACTACCACCACCACCACCACTAGCAGAGCCACGCCGCGTAATACACTTTTCCGCGGCCCGTGCCTTTTTCCGATATTCTTTCCGACGAAATCCGCACCGGTAAAGGGAGGCCACTACGATCGGAAAACACTTTAGTGGAAAATTGTTACTTTTTTTTTCCTCAGAACACACCGTTTCTGGCGAAAAAGAGCTCCTTCCGCAAGGGGAGCGAGATGTTTTTCTGGCCTGCTGGTGTGTATGTGTGTGTGAGCGGAGGGTCTTTTCTTCACCAGGAGTTTGTTGCTGTATGGTCGTCTCGCTCCCCCGCGTTTGTTTGAGAAGTGGGTGAGCGAGAGAGGTAGAGTGAAAAACAACAATCAAGGGTGTCGTCTACCCCAAGCTGGTAGAGAAGTTGTCAAAAATTAATATTTTTGTGGTTAAGATAACCTGAAGATATTGCTTTTGATCTTCTTTCCTGAAAATGTTTTGGTTACACGACATATTTTACGCTGGAATTTCGCATGCTTAACAAAACCATTTATATTTATAAAATCATTCTATCTACTCCAGCATAATGCCATGCTTCTCGATTGTCGCAATAAAATCCAACATGGCGGCGAAAAACAGGCCATGACTTCTTCGGGTAGATTGACGGTTCGTGCTGAACAAAACAAAAGCGGCCATTTTTCTCCGGGAACTCGAAGTGCGCGGTTCGTACACGGACCGACGGAACGGAAACGGAACCGCCGTGCGGGAAATACACGCATAAAAAACACAATTCCCTGCCTCGTGGTCCTCGTGTGATAGAAACGTACCGCGAATATCGTTACCGCCGGAACAAGACCACCAGTGCTCGATCCTTTTTGGCCAGGGCCAAATTACACCAGTCAGCAGAAACGGCAACCGGGCCCCGGGCATCCGAGGAAGGTAACGCACCACCGGAAAGCGAAAGCGCCCGTTGTTAGCGCCCTCTGCCCTCTGGATCCGGCGGGATCTCGACCGGTCAGTGTGCACGCGCGCGTGCGTGTGTGTGTGTTTGTGCGTGTGCCAGTAAGAGGATCGTTCGATCGTCGCCGATGTGATGATTCAACCTCGCAGGGTTGGAGGTCCAAAAAGTGCCCTCGCGGTGGAAGTAGTGGGTGGTTCCATCTCATGAAATCCGTGACTTCGATCTGGTTCCATGCAGTTTTACTCGACGTCAGGGACAACGCGGTGTGTGTGTGTGTGTGGGGACGATAGACGGTGTAGAGGAAGACAGGGGGAGGACACGACGATGGCGGCGACGGCGACGGCGAATGCGGTCAGCCGAGTGTAGTGGTGGTGATAAGGCCCCGGCCA
The DNA here is from genome assembly GCF_943734745.1 of Anopheles darlingi. NCBI lineage: Eukaryota > Metazoa > Arthropoda > Insecta > Diptera > Culicidae > Anopheles > Anopheles darlingi. The sequence continues at coordinate 9,846,693 of NC_064874.1, read as the reverse complement.
CTGTAACCGCGACCGACCAGAGCGAAAGAGACCAACGGACAACGGTTGGCGGAAGAAAGGAGATGCTAGAGACGCAGCAACCCCCCTCCCATCAGACCGGATCAGTCCGGGTTCCGAGGGATCCTTCTTCCATCGCCACCCTTTGAACACACATACAGCGAGCCAGCGAGAGAGACACGCACGGTACGCAGTTGGAGAACGGCCAGAGCAGCAACGGCAGGTCCAGAAACGGGAGAAACCACGAGGGACCGAGAGGCGGACCGAAACGGATTCACCATCAATCTCCGGGGCCGGTCCCGGGGAGCGGCAAGGAGCGAAAGGCGATGACGAAGCGCGACGCACGATGTGTGGTTGGCCAGCAGCAGCAGCAGCAACGCTCGACGACCGCTCGACGACCGCCGTTGCCATAGCCACCCTTCCATCCCTCGAACCAACACCCGCTAAAAGGTCGTGGGACGAGAGCGCAACGCAGCGGCGGCCACATGCTGTCGTGGTCGGTCGGTCGGACGGTCGGTCGCTGTTCGCCTCTCCTTTCGGTGCCCTCTGTGCTGTGCCGCCGTTGCCGCCGCCTGCTCTTGCCTGCCATCCTATCTTTCTCTCTCTGTCTCTCTTTCTCTAAAGCGTCCTCTCTGTCGCTCTCGACGCCCGTGGCCACGAAACCGGCAGCTGCTGCCGCTGCCGGTGCTGTTGCGACGGTGGCGACGGAGGCGGTGCGTGATGGTGGTTCGGTGGCCTTCGGTTCGGTTCCACGTTCCACTCGCGTTGCGTCGTCGCCGTCGCCGTCGCCATCGTCGTTGTTCGCCTTCCCTTCGCACCGCCTGCTTCGACGATCGCCGCGCGGCCATCGCGAGACGTGCCTCGGTGCGCCACCACCACCACCACCACCGCCGTCGTTGTCGTGCCGCTCAACTGTAACGCGCGCTCTTCGTGCGCCCAGCAGGGTGACGACGACGACGACGACGAGCGCGATGCAGAAGCGGCCACCACCGCAACAGACCACCGGGGGAATGGTGATGATGGTGTGTGTGGTGGTGATGGTGGTGGCGGTGGCATCCGCGTTTATCGCTCTCGCTACCGCCCTCGTCTCCCCTGCGAGCTGTGCGGCCTGCCTGCGTGTGATGGCCGGTCGGCCACCCCCCTCTGCCCGTGCCCGAGGTCTTCGTTGCGTTCTTGTTCCTCCTCCTTCTCCCATCACCCACCCATTCCTTTCCCTTCCCTCTCCCCTCCCCTCTATCGTGGATGTCTGTGTCTCCCTGTTCCTCTACTCGACGCAGCGCGATTCGGAGAGCCTTCGACGTGTCACGGTGCGAACCCTCCGCAGTACCATCAGTAACCCGAAAGTTGGTCGAAAGTGGCGTAAAGGGTGGCCACGATTCAAGCGCGACAATCTGTTTCGCGCCTACTTTACCATTCCTCAGAGTGTCTAGTGAAAGTGAAAACTGTTGCACCGACAGCAACAACAGCGACGACGGCATGGCCCTCTAGATGGTGGTGATTGTTGTATTCCGCACCGAACGCGTGCTGGTGTCACCTTGATGCGTGTGATGACTACCTTCTTCGGGTGATAATGATGATGATGATGATGATTTGCGGGAAGATATCCTTCCAGCGAAGAATAAACAATCCACCGCCGCCGCCACCGTCCACGCCGTCCGTCCATCCATTCATGCTTCATCCTTCTTTTGGTGTGCTCTTCCCGTTCTCAATTTTTAGGTATTTCCTTGTCCTCCTCTGAAGCAAAAGGGGAAAAGAAGTGGTGAAGCAGTGATCCCAAAAACCAAAAAGACCAAAAATATGTAAACAGTTTGGTGCCGTGTGGCGTCGTCTCTTTGGACCACGTTGTCTCTGTGCATGTGTATGTGTGTGTATGTGCGTGTGTTCTGCTGTGCGTGAGTGAAGTGAAGCACTCGCTCTCTAGTGGCTTAAAGGGGAACGGGAAAGAAGAACCAGTTCATGCCCCTAGCGGCCCGTCGTTGTTGTTGTTGTTGGGTGCTGCATTCTCCTCCACCCCGTCCTCCAGTGACCGAAACGCGCCATCACCGGCACCAGCCGCTGCCTCCCGTCCCGTACGGTGAAAGATGGCCGAAGATGGGTGCAAATCGTCATCGGCGGAGCAGGAAGTGCTGGTTCGCGGCGATGGCCAGCAGAAGAAGGGAGACGATACGGTGCAGTCCGATGTGAGCCAAGCGGCCGATGATGCCGCTGTCGTTGCCACCACCACCACCACCACCACCACCATCGACAACCACAAACCCGTCGACGTCGTCGAAGAGAGGAAACAAGAAGCAGCTGCTGCACCGGCTTCACCGGAAGACACAATGGCTGCATCAGCAGCAGAACCAACACAAGTCGCCGTCGCCGATGATGATGATGGCGATGATGATGATGCTGGTGAGCAACGAGGGGAACGGCAGCGGACACCATCACCCACTGTTACCACGAGTCCACGTATGGCGTCTTCTCCACGAGCCAAGAGCACGCCGAAGGCCCCGTCCAGTGCAACGCCCAAACCCTCATCGACGGCAACGCCACAACCAGCAGTATCGCCCTTACCAACAGTCGAAGAATCCAAAGAAGAAGAAAAGAAAGAAGCACAAATAGAAGAGCCTGAGGAGAAGGAGCAGCCGCAGCCAGAGCCGGAGCCAGAGCCAGAGCCGGAGCCAGAGCTCCAGCCAGAGCTCCACCCAGAGAAGAAACCCGAGGCCACCATCATGGCCAACAACGACGACGACGACGACCACGTCGCCACCGCTGCTGCTGCTGCTGCTGCCAGCGAATCGGTTAAGCCAACAGTCGATACAGAGCCAACGGATGTAGCGGAGGATGCTGAGCAAGAAGGGACGGAACGGACGACGACGGTTGCACCGGACGAGAAGAAGCACAACGAGGTCGATCCATCGCCGCCCTTGTCGCCACCGCCACCCGTAGTGGAACTTTCCAGAGAATCAGCGCCAACACCGGAGACCGGTACGAGCACCAGCGAACAGACGGAGACCGAACAAGTTCTTGAGGCGGTGCACCCAGAGCCTGCTGCAACGGAGACGCCGACGACGAGCGAAGGTGCAGCGGTTCCCGTTGCTACTGGTGCTGCTGGTGCTACTATGGAAACGGACGATGTGGTGCTACCCACCGAGCAAGCCGACAGTGAGCAAGCTGGTAAAGAGGACGACGCGCCAGCTGTGGCTGCCAGTAGTATCAACAGCGAAGAAGAGGAAACGGCCGCAGCACCAGCACCAGCAGCAGCAGCATCGAAACCATCGGAGCCAACCCTGATGACAGCTGTTGCTGCTGCCGCTGTGCTGCCCGGTGAGAAGAAACGCAAACGACGTTCGGAAGAGCGCAGCAACCATAGCGAAGACGAAGCCATCGGTCGCGGCAGCAGCAGTAGAAGCAGAAGTTCCAGCCCCAGTGGTCGTTCGGTGAAAAAGGTAAAATTGGCGGACGCGAACAAGCAGCAGGAGTGTGACGACGGTGAGGAGCAGAAACAGAAGGAGAAGGAGAAGGAGAAGAAGGAGGAGGAGAACGAACGGAGTGAAGACCCAGTGAAACAGTCCCAGCAGCAGCAGCAGCAGCAGCAGCAGCAGCAGCAGCAGCGGCAGGGTGGCAGCACAACCATGTCCAGCGGCATCAGCACTGTGGCCACTACCAACACCACCACGTCCACCGGTATATCGTTGCTGAAGCCACGCACGGTAGGGAATACCCGCCGACCATCGGTTGTGGAGCGATCGAAGAGCCCATCGCCAGCTCGCGCGAAATCGCTCGATGCTGCCAGCAGTGCAAAGGACGATTCAACCGCTACGATACGTCCAGATTCACCAGCAGCTAAGGAATCGATCGAGGGAGAAAGCACTCCACGTGCAACACCCCTCAAGGAACCATCAGCAGCAGCGTCCTCGTCCCCCCCGGTCCCAATGACTGAGGAACGTCGAAAATCGGACGAAGAAATTATCGCTACCAGCACTACCACCGTCGTTGCCGCGATATCGTCCTCTCCGTCATCGGGTGTACCAACGGCTGAAACGACACCCACCAAGGCATCATCGCCACAGCACAGCGAAGGTGGCTCCACCCCGGTCAAGATACCGCTCGATACGGGCCGGCTGGAGGCGGACCTGCAGTGCTGCAAGCGGCAGCTGGCCGACGTACGCTCCAAGTACGACGTGACACGCAAGGAGCTGCACGCCACCAAACGCAAACTGAAGCGCATTACGACCCGAATGAATGGTTTGACGGGGGCGGCAACTTCGGCGACAGGAGGAGCATCATCGGTGGCCGGCAGTGGATCGGGTGGTTCCGGTCCCGGATCGGGCGGTACCTCGCCGCACGGCGCCACTGGCTCATCCGACGAATCGGACCGTAATCGCAAGTGGCGCGAACCGATGATACTGTCCGCGATGAAGATTAAGGCCGCGATGGGCATCCAGGCGTACAAGTCGCTGATCAAGGATGGTGAACTGCTGCTGCCCAGTCTGCGCACCATCACGCGCTACCTGGAATCGTTGCGAAAGGCCGCGACCACCGGTGGTGTCGGTGGTGGTGGTGCTGGAGCTACTGCTGCTGGTGGCCAGGGAGTGATCGGTTCGGGTACCGTTGGCACTGCCACCTCCCCGATGCTGGTCGACGAAGAAGAGGACGAGGACGATGAGGACGAAGAGGACGATCTGGCCGTACAGCACCAGCTAGGTCACGTTGTCGTTACAGCGAAAGGTCATCTGGGACACAAAACGGCCAGTAGCGGTGGCGCCAATGGTGGTGTTGGTGGTCGTCGTGTAGTCGATCACAATCGCAACGAGCAGCGTACACGTCCGGGGGGTGTCGGTCAACACTATCCTCCTTCCCATCACCACCATCTACCACCGGATGTGCATCTACAGGCAGTTGACCAGCGGCACATCAAGACGGAGCACGATCCAGTCAGCTTTACCGGTAAGTGGACCACGGGGTGAGGTGGTCGCCCCCGGGTCGCCATCCTTCCAAGTAATATCCTCTTTAATATCGTTAATTGAAGGCCTAGACAGTGTTTTTAGTGTTGCGCTCGTGCGTCTTTTAAAGGACACGTGTCCGGATTCTTGCGGATGAGCGAGTTGACTTTTGGGGGGCGGCGTCGAAGGGCGTCTAGGCGGAGAGGTAAACCCTCCGAGATCGTGTTTCGTGGAATTTAAAAATGTGGGTCGGTCGGAACAACGGTATGGAGTCCACGCGCGCGAGTACACGCGTAGCTCGTGGGTTGCAATGCGGCTAGCGCGCGCCTGTGTGTGTGTGTAGGCGACATGACGGCCTTCTTGTGTACCGGAGGAAAACCGACGACGACAGGCAAAATGATAATGGATCGCAAGGCCGTTCCGATACACAGGTGCAGGTGGGAGACACGGTGTTCAGCGAGGATGGTCTGGAGTAGAGACCACCAACGCAACGCACCAGCACCAACCGTCGTTCCCCTTGGAGAACGTATAAATTATTGATTTTCTAGAAACGTCCCCGTAGGAGTCGCATCCTCGGAGTCCCGTAGACCGATACCGGAGGGGTTGCGGGTGTGTCTCACCGGATACCAATCTCTCCCGGGTGTGCTACGCTAGAAATACCCGGGCTTAAAGGACCGGCGTATCCTTCCTGACTCCTTCCCTGTGTCTGGGCCTGGTTGCAACTTCCCTGGGACGTAGAGAAACCTTCCGTTTAACCAGCTCGTCGGAGGTGAAGGGAACACGGATTCCGTTTTTACCACAGTGTGAGGGTAGGGGAGGACACAGGTGGTGCCACACCTAACCCGGTGCCTGGCCACTGTGTACGAGCGGAGCTGTCGATCGATAAAGGGTTCGCTTTGTCCTCCGACCCCTAGGGCCGGTCCGAAGGTAGAGTAGCAACAGCGCCATCGCTTCATCGCCGGTTGAAGGACAACGAACCCCAGGAAGAGGGTTGCTTCGTGGTTCGGGAGTTGCTCTCCCCCTCCACACATACGTGTACCCTCTAGGAGTTACTTCAAGTATAGTCCTGGCCGTACAATCGCCTCACCAGGACATATGGACAATAGAAACCGAAAGAGAGTGAGAGAGTGCGCGTCAAGCGTGTCAGAAAGTGGGACACAGAGGGGGTAGCAGAAGGGGGTGGTACCTACAGGGAGAGGGGGACTTGTTGTCCCCAAAAAGGGGGATCGAATGTGTGTGTTTGTCTGCGTGTGTATTCCCTTTGTAGCGGAAGGAACTCTCGAAGGACGGAACCGAGTAGGTGGAGTGGCCCATGGCCCCGTCCCGGATGGCGGCTTAATGCGTCGTCCCTCCAGCAGGGTGCTGTCCCTCCAGAAGGGTGCGTCGGTCCCGGGTTCGCCTCGTCAGCAGCAATGGCGGCGCCACGGACGAATGGTTCCGTCGGCCATCGGTTGGTGGCGCTGAGCAGGGCATTTCATTAAATTCCCTTATCCTGTCCCCGTGCTCCTCTCTGTACTGGCCACACTGTGAACGCCTTTTATGTTTCAGGGCCTTCTCCTCCTATCCCCCGGAAGGTTGGTCCCTAGGCCAAGGTCCACCGTTCGGTCCTGGATTGGGGGTACAGTGAGCCGAGTATTTATAACCGAGTGCTTCTGGTCCGGATCCCGGACCGGGCGGGACAGGGAGGGAGTTGGTTTGTATAGTTCGTGTCCGGCCCATCCCTCGGATCCACCCCCCCCCTCTTCCCCATCCCCCGGGGTCCACCGGAAGGATGGATATATGGACGTACGGCGCAAGGGATCCTTCTCCTTCTCTGTGTTTTTTTTTTGTTATTTTGGGGGAATCGTGGCGTCCTCTCGGAACCTCTCATACGCTTTCTAAGCCCCCTTCTTCGCCTCTTCGTTCCTTACCTCTCCAGCGTGCTCCGGTAGAGCGTGATCACGTGATCCGTTTGATGTGTCCGGGACTCGCTCGCTCTCTCGCTCCTCGTCATCATTATCGACGACCGGAGCAGTCCAAGCGCGCGTCCATTTCTTTTGTCGGGCTTTAATCTTCTAATACGTCTTGTCGGCCTCTTACACACACCGTCTTAAGGGGTTTGGTCCGACCGTCGCCTTTGGTGTACCTTTTTTCATTGTCCATCCTCTTCCTTCTCTTCGTTCCGTGGTGAAGATGATGATGATGATGATGCTTCCAGTGTTACTGCCCCTGGCACCCGATCAGCTCCGTTCTAGCGCCGTTTGCTGGGAAATTATAGTGTCCCCCAGTGTGTTTGGGATCTCGCGTTATTTTTCGGGATTGACCGCCGGACTACCGGCACGAAATCGTGATGATGGGAAATTGGGAAGTTTGGAATCGGCTTTTGGTTTTGTTTTTGCTGGTTTTCGTGACGCCACAGGAGTCCCGGCCATCTTGTGTTTTCGGGCATCGCGAATCTAGGGTGGCTCCGTCTGTGGAAACGTTGCTCTCTGTTTCTGCTCACTCCCAATGACTGCTATGGTACTGCTCTAGCGCATTACCTCGAACCTCGGGTGGCCAAAAATCTTGCGACGTCCCTGGCTCCTCTTACAAGGGACCGGACGCTGGGGATCCCGAAAAACCCGATTGCAACCCCCCTCTGCTGCACCCTTCCTTCCTCTGCTGCTACGGTTGCTATCATTCCTCGGATATCGGGATTCGAGAAAAGCAATCTTCTCGCTTTTGGTGGTGGTGGTGGTGGTGGTGGTGTACGGGGCCGGGGTCGGGGTCGGGCCGTGAAGCGAAACCGAACGCCCACTACCCCGCCCGCCACTCGTCCGCTCGTCGAGATGTGCCGAGGCGGAGAGTGTTTCGGGGTCGCCCGAAAACCGTAGACGAAATGGACAAAAAACGATCAGTGTCAGAGGATAAAAAAAAGAGATGAACGAAGGGCCGCAGGACGATAAGGTGTGTTGGAGGAGTAGGGTGAAGGAGGGACACACGGTTGGGCCCCGAAAGCAGAGGCCATGGTCCAGGGAGTGGTGGCCTGTTACGGACTCCCGGCCTCTGCTTCGTTGTGTTCGTCGTCGTCGTCGTCGTCGTGGTGGTGTTCCTGCGGCGGTAACCGTCCGTGGCTCCAGGACCTATGGTCGTGGCCACGGGATTGTTGTTGCACCGGACACGGTCATGGTTTTTCGGATCCCTCTCTCTCTCTTTCTCCCACTCTCTCTCTCTCTTTTTCGCTTTCTGTGTCTGTGCCGCACCGCGAGGGTCGAAAAACCTTTATTACCTCGACGCCACTTTCCGGTCCTTCGGATACCCGTGCATCCTCTGCCCACAGAGAGAGAGAATGTTTCGAGGCTGTGTGTGTGTGTGTGTGTGTGCGTGGTGATGGTATTGGATGGAGCGCGGCACCACACTACACCGGGGCAAAGGTTTTCGGAACCCAGCCAACACGGCGAACGAACGACGCTCGGTTCTCTTGGGTTTCTAGAGCTGCGAGAAGAACCTTGGCCGATGGCAGCAGCAGGCTAAACGATGCTCGATGGAAGGGAAGGGAGATTTTATACCAGATCCGGCTCCTCTGGAGCCGTCTTCTCCTCCTCCCGAGAGGACACGATACGCTACAAAAAGTCCGTCAGTTTAATTCTTCTCCGGCTTCTCAGTATTGGACCCAGTATTGGAATGGTCCAGTACTTGGGGAGGCCTTGGCCTTTTTTCGACCTTATCCAGAGCTTTCTGGGTCTCGGATTTGATGCTGGATAAGTATTGGTTGCTGCTGCTGCTGCTACTGTTGTAACTGTTTCGGTTGTCCCATATCAAAATTTCCCCGAAGAAATCTCTCGATACACTCTGTGTTTGACGTTCCTTCCCGCCAAATACCTGCCATCGACCAACTTTGCCTGGGATCCCATTCATCCAAGGTAGGGGCATAGGTGAGACAGAGAGAAAGAGAGAGAGAGGAGAGAAGCAGTATTTGTGTTTGTGTGTAACGGGACACGAGGCCAGGTCCAGGACCTGCGCCGAGGGTTCTCGGAGCCAAATACCACCACCACCACCACCACCAGCCGCCGTCGTCTTCATCCAGATTGTGAGCTACCTGTCCTACCGACGAGGGACGGACGAAACAACCTACAGCAGCATCCCTTTTGCTGGCACATTCCGGGTGCGCCACCCTCGGCAGGCATACGGCCAGTATCGACCCCCCGAGAACCCGTGTCCTCCTCCTTCTCCTGATCCTCCTCATGCTTGGCCATCATTTCGTCGCTGCTGCCATGGCGATTTGGTGTTGGTTGGAAACTTTTGCTCCCATCAAAAAAAAAAAAACTCCGAATTTCGGGACGAGCATCTCGTGCATCCCCCCTTCCCCTACCAAACCGGATAGGACGGTAGGACGCCGGGTTCGGGTTCGTCTCCAGCTAAAGGCCACGCAATCGATACCTTTTTTTCGCCGGTTCTCGAAGGCTCTCCTCGAGGATCTTTGGCGAATGTTCCAAGATGTAGTTTTTTTTTTCCCCCCGTTTGCTTTCCTGCGCTGTCCAGAGGGGGCATCTTTTGGTGGTCAAGGTGGGTGGCGCGGTTTAAGATAGAGAAAATTGGAAGCGCCCTCGATCGATCCCTCCTCCCGGCGTTTGAACGTTTTTCTTCTTTTTATCCCGCAAATTCCGTATCGTCCCAGCGTGTCTTCTCGAGGGTGGGCAGACAGCACTTGAAGGGTTTCCCTATCTCTCCCATCCACTCCAGTACCGTTTTCACAAACTTCCAACCGGGCTGCTGTGTGGACTCATCTTTTAAAAACGGTGGTCGTGGTTTGTGATTGGGATTCCTCTTTTTTCTTCTTTGTATTACCGCTGTGCTAGACGGTAATCAAAACGATGGTCAATCCTTGCTCCACGGAGCGGAGATTGCTTTCCAAGTTGCTCGCTGCTTCTTGGTACGATGAGTTTCTGAAGCATTTATGGTTACGCGCAGCAGCAGCAGCAGCAGCGGCGGCGCTTGCCTCCTGAAATGTTTATTACGCCAGTGCCTCTGTCGCTATACTTGTTGCTAGACGATGGCGAGGCGGCTAACGAAGCGTTGACGAAACATCTGCGAAGACACGCCAAATTGCAAATTAAGGTGGCAAGAGTTTGGGAGACGGGTTCATCGTTTGTGTGTTTGCTGATAGAGTATCCTTTGGGTGATTTTATTGATAGGAGTTTAGCTTTCATTCTGGACACAAGGGGTTTCAAAAACAATTCAATAGCGATTTCAGATTCATTCCTTCCATAGTACTAGTGTCGTTACCTAGCGAAGTAGGTGCCGCAAAAGGAAATACCGAGTTACCGAAAGGCGATGTTCGTTTTTAACCGTTTAGTGGGTATTGGGCATTAAAGGAATTTACCTATTTTTTATTGAATATGCAGAACATAAACTGAACTGAAAGTTCCTGTACAAGATAGCTCCATTAATTCTCGGGGTCGTGACGGTAGATTTGGTCCAGATTTTTAGAATAATGAGCTACATATCTTCCTGGATTTTGAAACAACCTTAGTTTGCTTCCACAAAATGGTGCTAGTAGTAGGAGGAAATAAGCTTTGGAATTCAAACTATTGCACAGCGCCAATTGACCAGCATGCTTTCGATCATCATCGACATTCCATTTGTGTGGGGGATTGAATGGTATATTAAAATTCCGAATTCCTTTCCCCCCCCCCCTCCCCATCTCGCCCCATATTGTGGGTATTTATCCTCGCATCATGCCCCCCCCCCTGAAGTACATATCCTTCGGCGGGGGTGGTGGTTTAACTTTTTTGTGTGTTGTTCTTGCTGTCATCACGGACATCACATTTAACCTGATTGCAACCTGATGGTTTAACACAAAGCGAGAAGCGAGATGTTATGTTGGTGATGTGATGTTGCTGGGTTGCTGTATTGCGAATGTATATTAACCAACCCCCAACCGTCGGGTTCGCTGGTAATGGGAGAGATGAAACGAAAAAAGGAGAAAATCATTCCTACGGTCGGTTATTTGCGGTTGGCAAAACTGTGGACCTGGGGACACCTGTGTTCGCCCCCAATGTGTGTGGGTTTTAATTTCGAATTCCCGGAAAACCGTTTTCCAGCTGCAGCTGCAACTATACTGGGGAGCTTCATCAACCACGTCATCAATCCCGGCCAAAGAGAAGGAGGTGGTGAGCCCTGGTATTGCCGCTTTGTCCTTTACACCCAATCCCACAACGGTGGGATGTAAACGGGGCCAGGGATATGGGATATCGCCAGGGGACAAACAGAGAGGATATTGTGGTGGTGGCACTGGGCCCTAGAGAGGGATCCAGGCTGATTTCCCGGGGCTCACACTTTTCAAGCTTTCCATCAACGAACCGGCCGCGAAGTAGCTGGCGCGCAGACCGATCGATCGATGGCCGGGTTTTGTTGGAATTAATTCGGAATTTCAGTTTTCCGCGCTTCGGATCGGAAATTCGGTCCCGCCACCAAGTGTGTGTGTGTCGGAGGGAGAGAAGGGGATGAGGTGTCTATATACCGATGTGCGTGTGTGCGTGCGTGTGTCTGTATGTACCGATAATCAATCGCGTACTTTCAACAAATTAATATTGGAAAGTGGCCAACCTCTCCTTTCCGCCCCAGAAACGGAGCCCAAAATCCAGGACCAGCCAAATTCCCAGGGGAGGGGTTACTATGGAGAACTTACCGGATCGCGTAATTTGATGGTTTGGAATTGGAATTCGTCAATAGCGCTTCGCTGATCCACGAATGCACCCCATCAAAAAGGATATCTAGATATCACTTTCTAGTACCTATACTGTGCACCTAGTAGCCATTGTATGCACTCTGACTCTCTGTAGCTCTGCGGCTTCTCTGGAACTTTGGGTTTTTATCCCCGGGAAGGTCTTATCCGGTACAATCCACGGATCAGTTCCCAGGGCCTCACAGTATACAATTATCACTGTATAGCAAAACCGAGCGTTTTGTGAATATCCACAAACTATCACCACTACCGCGTGAGAGTAGGATAGTAGTAGGTGATCCGAGGGATACTGAAGTGGGGGGAGGGGGGGGGGGGTAGAGCGGGATGATTTTTGCGCCTGGTCTATACCTCTGTTTTACTGTATTCTTTTCCACTTCTGATTCCAACCAATCGGGACTTGCGTAATTGTACAGTTCTGTGTGTGCCCAGTATTTGGAGGCTATAGGTTGGCCCGTATTTCCATGGTTAGTAGTATTAGTAGTAGTACCAGTAGTAGCAGCAGTTGTGGGGGAACGCCGGAAGTTGAGCTTTGGTTCGAGGGAGGGTGGCAGTACAACGCCAACTACCACCTCCCATGTGGTCACTATATGTACCTACGAATCTCGTGCGAATGGGGCGGTGGTTTTTGAAATGAAATGTGCTGGCAAAACAGCGGGAGAAACAAAATAGGAAAAGCTTGGAAAACTCTGCTACTACTTCTACAAAAGCAGCCCCTCCCCCCTCCCCATCTCCACCCCTCGTCACACTCACACACACACACACGGGCACTAAAAATGCGTGCGACACAAATTGATGGAAAATAACTCTCGATGCTGCCGTTGCTGGAGCTGGGGCGTGTGTGTGTCAGGGAAGGGGCTTTTAGTTTTTATCAGAGAGCCCCGGCACCGGTACCGGTTTGTGGAGTGCCCTCCCCCCCCTCCCCCTCGCCTCTTACCATTGCTAGAGGGGAATGACGGCTACGCACCCACTTCCGCACACATCAAATGGGGGCTGGGATGGGATGGCCTGAACCAATGGACCTTACTCTGTATTGATAGGTTGGGGATGAAAAGGGGGTTAAAAGGGGGGGGGGGGGGGTAAGAGGTCAGAAATAGCAACAGCAACAAAAAAAAACTATCAAATCCATGTGATCCACAGCAACAAACAGAGAGAGAGAGAGAGCACCGACTGTGTGTGTGTGTGATTGGCCGTGTGTGTGGGGGGGGTGGGCGTTGAGGGTGGCGCCTGATTTTCCGTATTTTCAATATTATTACTCTTATTATACTTCTTTTTATTATTCCTATTATTAGTGCTGTGCGCTGTGGTAGTGGCGCACGCAATGGCAACGCCAGTTTTTCTGCTCAATTTCCTCGACCTCATCCCCCCCTCCCCTCCTGTCCTCCTCCCTCTGGTAGGTGGTATCTGTTTCCAGCGCCGGGAGCCTCATCCCTCGGTCCGTGGAACGGTTCTGGGAGAGGTTGTGGCGCTCGGGATGCTACGAGGAAGCCCTGGGAAAAGGGGGAGCGGGTCAGAGGATGAAGGTTTTGTTAATTAAAAATGGAGAACAGGGTGTGTGTGTGTGTGTGTGTGTTGAAGAGAGAAAGAAAGAAAGAGAGAGAGAGAGAGAGAGAGAGAGAGAGAGAGAGAGAGAGAGAGAGAGAGAGAGAGAGAGAGAGAGAGAGAAATGTATTCCAGGGATTCGCAGAGCATTTCACTGAAGGATGTCAAGGAATGGGAAGGAGGATGGAGGGTGCTCGATGGTTGGGACGTCAGTTGGGGGGGGGGGACTGCCTTGGTGCGCCAGCTAGGCTAGGCTCTAGCCCTGTGTGTGTGTGTGTGTGTGTGTGTGTGTGTTTGTATGTGTGCTTACTGTTCGACGAGGGTTGAGGGTCACGAACCTTCTCTCTCCCCCTCCCGTACATTCGGGAGCCACCCCAAACCGCGGTGTAACGTGGCCGCCATTTTCCATTGGCCACGCCATTTTGTCCGTGTCACACAGTTCCACCCCACACCCACGGGGGGTTGCCCCGTTGATTTCAGACCCTCAAACCCCATTCCGGAGTTCCTGCGGCACAGCCGGTGACTGTATGTGTGCCCGTGGTACCGTGGCCTGTGCGTGTGTGTTTGTGTGTGCGCGCGCGTAGATGGTGGGTGGGTTCGATTGGTAAATGGGTTGGCGTTGTGTCCCGGGCATACACACTCTCTCGGAGGCGCGCATACCGATATACCAGGGCGAGGCCAATGACTCCTGCCCCAGCCCTAGGCCCTGGCCCTGGCTCTGGGGGGGCCACACGGGACAAAACCGCACCAGCAACCACCCGTTCCCCGGTTTCTCCCGGAACCGCCGCACTCCTCTCCGCTTCCCTTCTTCGTTCGCAGGATTTAGGTCCCTTTTCCCAAAAATAGTCGTCGAACCTTTTTGGGAGGATGGTGAAGTGGTGGTAGGGTGGCAGGGGAGGAGTGGTAGGTTCGTGGCAACGGCAGCAGCACCAGCAGAGAGGGTGGCCGCAACAGCATCAGCAGCAGTATCGGAGGGGGGAGGTAATGCCACCGGAAAATCGATAAAATACCATCATCTTCTCCCGGGCATCACCAGAATGATGCTGTTGCTGCTGCTGCTGCTGCTGATGATGATGATGGTGCTGATGATGACGAGGAATATGGTGGAGGGGAATGCTCCTCCATACCTACCCGGTTCAGGGCGCGCGCGATGGCGGGCGTGGGTTCAACGAACAAACCGCTCCCGTGCTGGCGCTGCAGAGATGCTGGCAATTGCTGGCGTGTTTCGCGGATCGGGCAAGGGGAAGGATAAGAAGTCCTGTGTGTCGTGGGGGGGACGAGGAGGTTTTCCTTCGCCATTTTTTGTCGCCATGAACAGCGCACCGACCAGCGTTGCTCCTCTAGAGGCTCCGTTCAAAGGTGGAACGCCGGATGGACCAGAGAGAGGATGCAGAGTAAGAAAGGTTGCCATACAGCAGACTGTCAGGAGAGGGGCATATGTTCGACTTGGGACGGCAATTCGTCTGCTAGTGGAATACTTGTTGGTGTGGACGCATCGAGAGATGTCTGAGGGATAAGCACACCTCGGCAATTAACAAATTAATATCCAAGTTGCAGCAACAGTAACAGCAACTTCTTCTTCTTCTTCTTCTTCTTCTTCTTCTTGATCAGAAGTCACTACCAGTTTGTCTTCCCCCCTGCTTGGAGAGGCCACACAGATGGAAGCCATCTTGTCCTGGGTCATCGTCGTCGTCGTCGTTGTTGCGACTCGGTGTTATGACTTCTTTTTCCCCGGGACTACCGGGGCCAGTATCGATCCGTTTCGACGACGACGACGACGACGACGATGAGGAGGACGATAGTCTTCGTCTCGTAAAGGGCCACACCGAAGCCCCGATGGCCTAGCATGGCCATCCCTCCGCTCCGGAGCGTCACGCGCGCTCCAAGGCACCGAAGAGGAGATGCTGTAATAGCTCTTTCCCTTTGGCCGTGTGAGTGTGTGTGTGTGGGTGCGTATGTATTGGGGTTTTTCTTCTCGCCGCCTTCTGGCCAACTTTTCCGGCGATGGTGATGGAAGAGAGAAGACACAGAGACGAGGAGTTGAGCCAAGGGTGGCCTCCCTCTAGGAGCAGCAGCAGCAGTAGCGTCAAGCGCGCGGCACTTGAAGCGGGCATCTCTCCGAGAGAAAGAGAGAGAGAGAGAGATAGCGAGGGTGAGGAGCGAGGGTGCAGCAGGAGGATACCAAGACGCCGACGCTCGTCAGGTTGGGTTCGACACCACCACCACCACCACCAGCGGTTGCCCTATACCCTCGTCCTCGTCGTTGTTGTCGTCGTCGTTTTCTTGCTGTAAGCGGAGGGACGATGATACCGAAGTGAGGTTATGGAAGGGCGGAAGCAAGGGGGAAGGGGAGGAGGAGGGACAGCAAACTTTGAGCAGGGACAGGGAGGGGAATGAAGAAGGGGGGGGAAGGAGCAAGCGGGGGGTTACACTTTTTCGGTCTCCGAATTGTGTCAGGAGGGTGGATGGACCGAGCGCACCGAAGAGAGAAAGAGAGAGACAGAGAGACAGAGAGAGAAAGAGAGAGAGAGCGAGAGATGTGGCCGTCATGGCACCGTCGGTCGTCGTCAGGTCGTCAGGTCCTCGGTGTTTCCAGAGGGAACATCCCTTCCCCGGAATGGCGTATCTCTGGCCAGGCACAACCCTGACTCTCTCTCTCTCTCTCTGTATACGTCCCATTTCTTCCTTCTCTTGGTCTCTGTCCTCCGCCGCGCCTCGCCTTTCCCTTTCGATCCATGTCGAGCAGCGGCAGCAGCAACATCTCGACCGGAAACCATCCAAACCGACGACCCTCCCGACCCGCATTCCCTTTGGCATGGCATTCCCTGGCCTTTCCCTGGTCGGAGGGGTTGCCCACGCAACAACCCCTCCCCGACCACCTGCTGTGGTGTGCTTGTGTGTGTGCGCCTCAAAGCAGCGCGCCGGATGGATGGCCTCCGTTGCTGCTGGTGCTGCTGTCCTCGAGAGGAGGGTTTTCTTTGTTTTTGGAGCTCATCGTGTCTCGTGTCGCTCTGTGGCACCCTCTGTGTGTGTGTGTGCGCGTGTGTTTGCGCCATCGAAGGACACAGCAACGGGCCGCAGAAGATGGAAGATGTGGCCTCTCGCTGCAAGGCCCAGGCAGGGCCCAGGCATGGCAGTTCTTTTGGCCGTTCCCGTGCGCTCGCGCCCTAGCGAGTGGTGTGGTTTTTTGGCTCTCGAAAGCTCGAAGAGACCACAGAAAACCAGGACCTTTAAGTCCCGGGGGTTTCTCCGGGTGTGTGTGTGTGGGGAGTCTCACCTCAAATGTCCTTCATGATGATGCTGCTGCTGCTGAAGACAGCCCTTTTGCTGTCTTTGTGGCGTCACTCTCTCGCTCTCTACCTCCTTTAATATCTTCCTCCTTCTCCACACTGGAGGCAGCGAGTTGCTGTTTGCCACAAAACGCCTGGTGACCAATGACCATGGTTCCGTTGTCAGGCCGTGCGCGGCGCCCTCTGTCTATGCTTTGGGCCCTGCCGGCGACCCAGAAACTGCTGGACCCCACAGAGAGGTCCAGGCCGCCTGACCTGCGTCATCGTCCTCGAGGGGTGCAGCGACGAGCGGAATGCAAGGGGTGGGTGGATCGATTAAAAGGTTTCACGATCGTGTGTGTGTGTGTAACAGGAAATGGTGGGGCAAAGAGCGGCGCCCCCTCCCTTTTCGCTTCGCCTTTTTATTAATTCATCGACCCCCCCCCACAGGTAGGTAGGCCAGGGGTGCTGCAAAGTGTGGCCAACGATTTCGGTCAACGTCGCCATCTTGTGTACCTCGTGTCCCTGAATCCGCTGGACGCAACGCTTGTTAGCACGCGGCAGGAGCAGGTAATGGCCGCCGCCACGACCGCCGGATAAAAAATGGCCACAAACACTCACACACAAACACACAGACCTGGAGACCCTGGGCGTGAAGTGGTGATGGCGCAACCTTGGGACAAAATGATCCGGACCGTACCGTCGATTTGGGACAGCTGCCTTTCGGACTGGCCAGTCTATATATATATGTGTGTGTTTGTGTGTGTGTGTACCTGGGGTTGTCCAAAAAGGTCCACGAGGTATCTGTCACTATCGCGATCCACCTTTTTGTGCCTTCCGCGACGGACTGACGGGGACCTTCTGTCCGAAAACCGCCTCGACTGTTGAAAGTTCTCGAACTCATTGGAAACTTTGGCGTCGGACGAGATCTACCGAGGTTCCAGGTTCCGGAAGAATTCGGTTCTTGACGAAACAGCAGCAGGTATCCAACGGAGAGCGCACCATTCGGAGTTGAATTCTCGAATTCCTCGATACTTCGAGCTCTGGGATTTGAATAGCTGCTACTGCTGGGCGCTAGGCTGGCATATATTCCCGGGGGTGGGAGTTGTGAGAACTGGACAGCGGTGCAACAGTGTGTGTTGGAGGTAATGGTGAAGCGCACCTCCATATGTACACACGCCATGCCATTGTCCTGGGCGCGCGCCCGATGTGCGGTCCCCCCATCCTCGGGGGTAAGGATTAACAAGCTGCTCTCTCTATCTCTCTCTCTCTCCTCCAAACGCTCCCCGTACCCTGGCAGCCAGGACCCTGGGAGCGTCAGCGGAGCGGAGTGTTGAAGCGGAACACAACATATCCGGCTGCTGGGATATGTATATGTGTGTATTTGTGCATTTGTGTCCTCGCTGCTCTAGCCAAGGGTAAGGGGAGGGGGGGGGGCTTTCCAATGACGCGTGCGGATCATGATGATGATGACGATGATGACGATGATGGAGATGTGGAAGCTCCAATACGGGGCTATTCCTCTCCCTCTCCTCTCGAGTGGGTGGGTGTTTCGCGGTTTTTGGTCCGATGATCCCCTCTGCTGGTTGGGGGTGTGGAAGGGAGTGATGGGAGTGTGCTAGCGCCCGCGATACACTTTGTGATAACTCTCAACGATGATAGGCAATGATGATGATGGTGATGATGAAGAATTGATGATAATACCTGGTGGACACGCTTCACTACCAATCGTGGCTGGTGGTTCCGGCTATCATCATCATCATCATCGTCATCATTATGAGGTGGGGATGATAAATAAATGGGGCTGATGTGTGTATGTAGCAGTAGTAGTTGTTGTAGTTGTTGAATGTGTGTGTGTGTATGTGTTCGTTTATAAGCGGAAGATATATACCAAATGCACATCGCCCACTACTACCCCCCCTGGGGGGGGTGGTGGTGTTAGTTGTATTGCAAAATGGTGGCTATTCTATAAATTCAACCCCGATGAACTTTGTGCATCCCGCTCCGGGGAGGAGCGGTGCGAAGGAGCGGTGAAGGAACAACCCCTTGAACGCCTCATCGTCATCGTCGTCGTCGTTGTGGTCAACATTCCTTAACATTTGGCCGAGCAAAATGGAGCCCTTTCCAAAGGGGTGTCGGTGAATCTAATTGATGAGAAATGGGTGGAAACGACACACAGGGGGTGGGAGTCAAGGGGTCAAGGGGTGCAACAAGAATGCATCATTCTCCCTACGAACCACCCTCAACCACCCCCCCCCAACCTACCATGCTATGGTGTGCAGGTGGTGTGTAGTGATGCATAAGTAGCTCATAAATTATGTACCGAGCTATATATGGCCATTGGAGCAGGATAATGAAACAGGAAGGAAGGTGGTGGTGAGGGAGCGATTTTTATGTTTCAATACCCCCCCCCCCCTCTTCCTCTTCTATTGATGCCGATCCTGATGGTAAATGGATGAACGTCCGAAGCGTGTATCCCCGGGACTCTCCGATGTCAATGACATGGACTGGACGCATCATCATTTGCCTATCGTCAGGAGGTCAGGATGTGATTGACGCGCTATGAAAGCATGGAGGAAAAGGAGGGAGGGGGCAGCGTTGGTGACAGGTTGTCGATGCCCAGCAGCGACACGACGAATATCAAATGTCGGTGCCCCATGTTTGATTATTATTCCAAATTTCATTTGATCAGGTCACGAGCGTGGAAATGATGAGGTGAATGAGGGAGAATTTTCCCTTGCGCGCGTGTGTGTGTGTGTGTGTGTGTGTGGGACACAAATCGCAAAAACGAAAATCTCCCGGTTGGTGGACGCCCGTTTTGCGGATTGTCTTTTACGCATTGATTACTCGACTACCGGAAGCACCGAAGCATTAGAGAAGGGGCGGCCGTGGTTTTGGGGTTTGAGATAATCAAACGTAATCGCAACGTTCCAGTGGCCATCGCCACACATTCTCAGTACCCTCCTGGAGTCCTTTTACCTTCGCAATGGGTCAGCATTTTGGCATAAGATACAAGATTTGAAGACTTCCTTAGATCAAACGAGAAGGAGGTACCTCGGCGGAGGCTTCGTCGATGGATGGCCGCTTCACCATAAGCCACCCAAGTGGCCAGCAGGAGGAGGGAGGAAGTGGAGGCAGAAGAGTTTGTCCAAAGAGGCCATAAAATTGGCCTTTTAATGTGCCTGGAACTGTGCGCTGCGCCCAACTGGCCGGAGGTCGTTTCGCATTGCAATTCGATCTTCTGAACCACCCTCCCCGATGGAGGAGCGCGTTTTGGGGGGGGGGGGGGGGCAGTTTGCATTCTTGCCAAGCCCCCCCCCCCCCCCCTCTCTACCCCTCTTACTCCACCGCTCCACGACCTCTACGGTGTGGATTCGTGCTGCTTAAACGCGCGGGGCGCATTCGCATGGTTTCGCTCGCCGCAGCTGCCGTTGCGTTGAGATGATGGTCCTTTGTCACATTCGATCGTGGTGTTGGTGGTGGTGGTGGTGGTGGTGGGTAACGTTGGTTAAACTGCTACTCCCCGATGTGGACCCTCGGCTTCCTTTCTTCCTTTCCTTTCGCTTTTTTTGTTTGTGGGCCAGTTTTTGGCCCCAGGATGATGATGATGATGATGATGATGATGATGATGACGATCACCAGAGACAAATGATCACCCAGCAGCAACAGCAGCAGCAGCAGCAGCAGCGCCCAAAATGCGCTCATCGTCGCCTTGAGGTTAAGGTTGCGATGGTTAAACGACGGTGTGTGGTGTGTGGTGTGTGACCACGGCGTGTCCGTTGTTCTCAGGGTTTAAGAAGAGGAGGGGAGTAAGCGGTGGTAGGTCCACCGTCGTCGTTGTCGTCGTTGGCGTCGTTGGCGTCGTTGGTGTCGTGTGGTCGCCGTCAGACCGCGCCACTGCGCCATATGCGAGCACCGCGCTGTCAGCCCCACTCCACTGTTGTTGCTTTTGCTGTTCTCGAGGTGTGGCCACCTCGAGGTGCGTACGAGGTGCGGCGGTTGGTCCGGCCGGGCAGTAGGACGCGCGACGAAGGGTAAAGGAACGTATACACGCGATGATGAACGTATACACGCGCTCGCGCTGGTGGCCATCGCCGGCGGAACCACAGGCAGGCCGCGCTCAGTTCCTCCAGTCCCGTTGATGATGAGATGAGTCCATCTCGGTCACACCGCGCACTGCGGCGCCGGCGGACCATCAGGAACTCGATCTCTCTCTCCCTCACACTCTCTCGCACAGACCGAACGAAGGCGCCCGCGAACGCGTAAGCTCTCGCGCGGGGTCTGTGTTTGTGCGCGACCGGCGCGACGGCCACAGTGGTGGCGGTGTCGGTGGCGGTGGCGACGGTATCTGGCATCCAGGGCTTTGCTGACGCAGCTGCTGCCATCGTCGCCGCTCGCAGGGGTGCGCTGGCTATTTCTTCTTTTTGCTTACTCTGGGTTTGTTTTTTTTTGTTGCTTCCTTGTATCGCTACTTCACTCACTCACTGGCGCGGTGTTCGAGTTGCTTCTCTCCCTTTCGGGCCGATCTGGATCCCGTCCTTGCCGCGTGCTCCAGCGAGTGGCCACGAGAAAAAGGCGGCGGGGAAGGTAGGCCGACCGACCGGCCACCCACCCCATCCCATCGTGCGAGAGATCGCCACCGGACGGCCGGGGTCTCGATCATCGCGTCTTGCCTTGGGTTTTGCGTTGAGGTGATCGTGGCCTCTACCTGACTGGTTTTATATTGGGGACGACGATGGCGGAGGACGGCGGCCGCCCCCCACCAATATCCACCCATATCCATGGCACTCTGCATGCTGCGTGGCCACATGTCCGTGCGTGTGCTGCTGTGTGGTGTGTGTGTGTTACTTCGTTAGGGATTCGAAAAAATAATGGATGGATAAATTTTAAAACCCAAACTTTTGGCCTCGGACGTTCGCTCGGTTGCTCGCTCGCCACGAGGAGGGTCACATTTTCGGAGGTCCCCGTCCGGTCCCCGGGGCTTTAATAATGGATCCGAATGGAATGAGGTGATGGTGAAGGCCGGCGGGGGGGCGGAGCGAGGCGTTGGCTTAACATCATCACAGCCCTCGCCCCGGTACCTCCTTTCCGGTCGTCCTTCGTTGGTGCGGGGTGGTTCTTGTTGGTGTTGGCCATTTGGTAATTCCGTCTCGCAACCTTTGATACACTCTAATGTATGGCCACGGCTCTCTCTCTTTCGCTCTCTCTCTCTGAGAAGCTGATCCGTCCGTTTCTGAGCCAGAACTGTCGCTAGGTTATCAAAGATCATGCACCCGGAACGTGCGCTGGTGGATCGGGAATAGCCAGATTCGTTGACAAAAAAAAAACAAACAAACAAACGGACGGGATTCCTGTGATAGTGACACATTGCGTTTGGGAAACTGGAACTCCTTCGGTTCATTGAGCGTGAGACGGTTCTTATCGCGTCATGACGCTACGGCATGGCAGAAGGATTGGGGAGGATCAAGAGGATATCCTCATGACAGTCTACACTAGAGTTTACGCGTTCATCCGGCCGTCTTGAAGCTTCATCAGCACATCCGAGTGAGATGACGTGTGAGAATCTGTCCAATTTGTCCTAATCGGTTGAAAATGGCTGCGCTAAGTACATTTCTAGATCATTGTCTTATGCATCTATTAGGTGGAATGCAAGTGATACTTCTGGTTCCTATAGTGTGTGTTCTCAATGCAGTCGCTCGTATTACGACACGTATTCGGTGCTATAGTTACGTCAGGCAGATACTAGAAATCCTCAGAATTCATCCTCTGACTCTATCGCCATAACTATTCCTCCTTACTTATTAGGAGCTATACCACAGATGATGACAAATTATCTGCAGCTAAGGTGTTCTCTCGTGTGGATAGCTAATTAAGAATTGGTAATAAGGATAAGAGAGAAACGGTCCTTAACAACTGTAGAACTGCTTCTATTAGCTTCGACTTTTTGGCTTAACAATCCTCTTCATCTAGCTCTGCTTTCGCTCTAGCGTCTATTCTAGAATAGAAATGCATCCCGCACTGAAGAATGTGGACACAACTCCTTGAGCACTATAGTGTCACTCCTTCCCCGTCCTTTACGAATACGGACTAATCCAGCGTCATTCTGCTAACTGACGTTGCGGTTAGGTTCGTTCGTTGGATCTCCGTTTGACCGTTCTTGATTGACCTTAAACAACGAGAATCATACAGAGAGAGAGAGCGTGCGCGCGAGAGAGAGAGTGGCGCATGGTGGTGGCTGTTGATGATATTCTGATTGCTGGTCGCGGGGCCCACCAGCCACTGACACATTTGCCTGCGAATGCGAGTATAAGCGCGTCGTAAAGCGTCGTGGCCAACAGGATTGTGGTGGAACCGGCTGGAGTTTTACGGCTTTCGCGACCGTGTCAGCGACGGCGATGGCGGCGACGTCGGTAGTACCTTCACCAGCATGAAACCCACCCGCGCCGCGCGCCGAATGAACGCCGGATTGTTGGTGGAATTCGAAAGTGGACCAAGGGAAAGATGTGTGTGGTGCTGGGGTGTTGGGTGGTGGTCAGTGGTGGGCTAGTGTGTCCCATGTATCCGCCACACTGCCGTCAACACAACTAGCAGCTGGCATTGGAGGGATGAGTTCGTCGCTGGGTTAATCAAGAATCGATCCGCGCCCCCCCATCCTCCTCCTCCTCTTTCGCGCGGTTCAAGCGCGATGATCGCGCGACGTATCTCGTGTGTGTGTGTGTGCTCACTCGCTCGCGCCCATGGAGGCAAATTCCTTTCGGGGGCTTCTCGCGATCGCGCACCAACAGCACCACAAACCCCGGACCGGGGACTGGACTGGATCGGGGACTGGACCTCGGGGAGAGGAGGGTGGAACCCAAAAAACCGTCAGCGTTTTATTTTTAGTTCAGCCACACAGAGCCACACAGAAGTAGGAGCAGGAGACGGGAGGGTTTGGGGAGGACCCGAGCCTCTGCGTTTACCACCTGTCACTTTGGCACCATTGCCACCATCCGGATCAGGCGCGCGCGCGCGCCCCCTCTGTCTGTGGCTGCTGCTTACCGATCTTTTGGCTTCAAACCCGTTTTTTTGCTGATGGCCAGGGGAGGAGCTAGGGGACGGGACGGGACGGCTAGTGGGGTGTGCTGTTTGTAATAACCTTCTGCTGCTGCTGCTGCTACAACGACGACGACTGATGCCAATCTGCAACACTCACCTCTGCCCTCCCCGTCGCCCGCCCCTCCCCCACTACCCGGGGGGCTCCAGATGTCTTAACCTTTTGGAGGTTTTTCGTCGTTGTTCGTCGTCGTCGTCGCCGTTGTCGCCGTTGTCGTCGTGGTTGTGTCGCTCCTTTCGATTCTCGATCGCCATTTTCACACGGCCATTGAGAGGAGGGAAGCGAGGGGAAGGTGGCAGACGCATCCTACCCGGGGTGACACTTTGAAGGTCTCCAGCGGCAAAGGGTGGCCAGTGGTCGCGTTGCGTCGCGATCGTGAGTTTTTTTTTTGCTTCTTCTTTTCGCTTCTTTCGTGTGTGTGCGGTTGGCGTGCTGGCCACCACTCATCAACAGAGGCCCGAGGGAAGGAGGGAAGTGGAAGGGCACCACGACAATGGGAGACCAGGCCTCCGTGGCTGACTGGCTGGCTCGATGGTTGGCCAACCGGAACCATATCAAGGCCTTCTCGGTTTTAGCCACGGTTTGGGGCTCCACCATTCACCACGGTGTGATGTGGCGCACCAGCCGGAGGGGGGTCCTTGTAGTGTGGAATGGCCACACCGAAACGGCACCCCTGCCGTCACCCTACTGCCCTGTCGTGTGTGTGCGTGTGTGTGTGGAGGTCAAGGGTCTTGTGGAACTGATTATTAAACAAATTGCATTCCAAACCCAATCTCCTGTTGCGTGCGGTGTGTGTGCGTGTGTATGTATGTGCGCGTGTTCGAGGACACATTGAAAGCCCCTCGGTATGGTTGGCCACGCGCTTGCATGCCGACGTGCGCCGCTCGGTATCGTGGCAGCGGGCCGATGATGGCGATAAGCGGCCGATGGATCATGGCGCTGCGGATCATCGCTGGATGCGCGCACGGTTTGAAGGGACTCCGGGGAGGGTTGTTCCTCTGGGCTTTAAACTCCAGATATGATGGTACGGGCGAACGGGGCAACAGCGCCCACTGACGCACCGATCATTGTCGTGGTCACCATGAATCGACCGGACGACAATTCCGTCATAGGCGCTACTTGCTTCTTCTCTAGCTCCTAGCAGATTGGCAGAAATGCGAGAAAGCGAAATCGGGTGACCGGTGGCCCCCGCTCGGTGTGCGCCTTCAAGCCCGTCGCCAGCGATTCGTCCGACCGCGACCGACGACGACGACGACGACGACAACGGACTTTGGGCTGCCATCGAGGGCGCGGCGGTGACGGCAGTAGTGGCACTCTTATCGCGCCGACGATGATGTCGCCATGCGACCAACCAGCTTATGCCCCCTGGTCGACGATGGTGGCGGCCATCATCGACCTAGAGGCTCGCTAGCGAACGTAGCGCTGAGGAGATTACATCAGCGCGCTCTCGGGGTGACCGATGAGGGGAAAACCTTCACCGCGTGGCATCGCTCAGCGTCGTCTGTGCGCCATCACCACCACTACCATCGAAGCGGTCGCCCGCGGCGGCACACGGGGTCCGGCCAACGGTCACCACCAACGGCGGTGGCGGTCACCTTCTCGATGGTCATATCGAACAACAAAAGCTGCCACGCCACGGTGTCGTGCGTCGTCGTGGCAATGTTGGCACAGTGATCCCGCCAAGGCTGTCACGGTCCCAGGCACCCAGACTCTGCTGTGGAGATCATCGCGATCGATGAAAATGATTCACTTCCGTTCCAGAAAGGCCGGTAGCGGAAAATGGAGCAAGGGATGATCAAGGGCAGTGTAGATGGTTTACAGGCGCCATTAAAGGACGGGAATTTTGATGCACACAAAAGATCTTTTCAGAGTGATCTTTCCCGGGGGTGCATTGATGACATCCACTACTTTGCTTAATCGTTTAGGAATATTAATGAGGTAGAATGCGATTGAATGGAGCTGGTAACATAACAGCTGCATGCCATTGTTTATTCAATCCTAGCAATCGTTGCTGTCATCTCCGAGGGGACGACAGTATAGAGTCCTTGGATTCCCGGACGGAAGTTCACGGGGAAAATTCTTTTACAAAAATTGCGTTTGATTAAAGTAGCGTATGATAAATTCATAAGTACCCCCACTAACAATGCCGTTTGTTTTCCGTTTCCTTTTGCAGCCTCGCCGGATATTAACTACTACCAGCACAATGCGGACGATGACGAGTACGACGACGAGGACGGTTGCCAGAACCCGGCCAGTATGCTGGAAGATGGTTCCGGTTATGGCGGTGGCGCCGAGGCAGACGGTGCAAACTATCAGGCCCAGTACCATCATTCGCATCAAGCGAATCAACACCAGCAGCAACAACAACAACCACAGCAACAGCAAACGCTATCACAAGGCCAGATCGAGTTTCTCAAATCGATGGTTGGGTTCCGCAAAAAGTGGACACCGTACGAGCTGCGGATGTGCAACGACATTCGGCGTATCATTGGGAGCCGGGAGTACGATTCGTTGCGCAAGAACGACGGTATGCCGCTGCCGAGCGTGAAAACGTTGCGCAAGTACCGCCACACGGCGCAGGACGAGGTGGAGGATGTGGTGAACCGGAAGCGCCCGAAGCAGCAGCAGCAGCAGCAGCACGAGCTGATGGACGATCCTAGTCACGCCAGTGATCAGTCACGTACGATGGGAGCAGAGGCAGGTGATCAGGCCAGTGCTGCTACTGTTGCTGCGGTCGCGTCCGCAGCGGCTGCTGCTGCTGCAACCGTTGGCCGATGTTTCTTTGGGTCGAAGCAATCACTCAAATCGGAGCGGGACAGCCTGGATGGGCAGTTTGATGCAAGGATGTTGACCCTACCACAAATCAGCTTCCTGCAGACACTGTCGATGAACACGAAAGGTTTCTCCGATTACGAGCTGCAGCGTTCGCTCGAGCTGAAGAACGAGCTGGGCTGCAAAAACTACGAAATGCTGCGACAGCAGGAGTTCCTGAACATTCCCACGCTGGCGATGCTTACGCGGTACGAGCAGGATAACGGGCTGGAGGATCTATCGCGCTACGCCGAAGCTGCGATCGAGGAGGACGAGGAGCAACCACGAGCGGAGGGAAGCGATGGTAGTACGGCAGCGGCACCTGCCGCTGCTCACCACCACCATCACCAGTCGATGGTTGATGAGCAACAGCAGCAGCAACAGCAGGAGCAAGAACAGGAACAGCAAAGGCAGCAGGCGCAACAGGAGCAGCAAGCTCGTGAGCAGCAGCAACAGCTTGAGCTGTACAATCGGTTGACGCAAGCAGATCCGGCTAGGCACCCGCTCTTCGATAGCATTGCCGACGATTCGCCGCCCGGTGAGGGTGCGGATTTGTCCGGTAATCTAACGGCGGCCGCTATTGCGGCAGCAATGACGGCTGCTGCAGCAGCAGCCGCGGCCGGTATCCATCCGCTCGATCTAAACGGTGGCTCGGGTACGGGCGATGAATCGTCGCTGAGCATCTTCGACCATCACTCGATCTTCGAGAAGGATACACCCTCGTTCGACATGAGCAAACTGTCGCCGGCACACGTCGAGTTCCTGAACACGTTACCGGAGAACCCGAAGCGATGGACACAGGAGATGATTAACTCGGCGCTCGACATCAAGAATGAGATCGGTACGCGCGACTATGAGATCCTCCGGCGACAAGGCATTCCACTACCGGCCGCTCGAACACTGCGACGCCACAAGGATATCCGCAGCAAAGCTGATCGGGTTGGTGGTGAACCGGGGGAACTGATGCCTCCTGGCAGTGCTACCACTCCCCCGTCGGCCGGTATCGTTAGTAACGGTTGAGCTGGACAGCTCAACTGCGAACCAACCATCCAGTCGATTATGAACCGATCGTTTAGTAC
>NC_064874.1:9784271-9814271 GCF_943734745.1 Anopheles darlingi | reverse complement strand
TGGAGCAGGAGGACGAAATTGATGTGATACGAGGTCCGAGTCCCAACAACCCAGACTATTTGATCGTGTGCCGCGTCGAAATACTGTCCGTAGAACCGCGCACCGAAAATCTACGCGTTACCCTGCGCCGGCAGAATTCGCTTGTTATTGAAAACTATCCAGAATCCCTCAGCAAATGAGGTAACTAGTGACTGATAAGATACACAGAGGAAAGTTTAGAAATAATAAATGATTTTATCATGGATTAGTTACTGGCTACAGAAGTATAGACACCTTGGTTGGCGGTTTTCCCTGGAATTTGTTATCTGGGTCGTTTGACAGCTCGGCTGCTGCTAGGCAAAAAGTAAACAACGTGGCCGGTGGAAGCGCGCGTTTAACGAACCCAAATTTGGATAAAAATGGTGATTAGCAACCGGCCGGCTCGAAGCAAAAGTTTGTCACCATCGGAACATTCATCGCGGAGAAGTGTTTGAAAGTGTGTGCGGCGCAGTGATGATTAGCGTTGATTAGTCCGTGGGCCGGCGACGGTTATGCAAAGCAGAGTGTGTTCCCCCTCCACCGGAATCGCGATTGTTGGCAGTTCTCATCGTATCCCAGCATCAGCAGCAGCATCATCATCATCCTCACAGGGCACACAAGGCCACACGGTTTGGCAACGTAGCACCAGCAACAGTCAGCCAGCATGAACCAGGAAATTCGACTCCGTTTAAAGCACTTGCTGGCATTCTTGGCCATCGTGTTGTTCCTGTTTTTCTACTCGCTTAGCTCCCGGGGTTGTAGCGGGGAGCAGGAAGAGCAGGCGGTGGTTGCCGAGCAGAACGGCCGTGATGCCTTCCTGCCGAACCCCAAAACGGGACCAACGATCTACGCGGTCACTCCAACGTACGCCCGTCCGGTGCAGAAAGCCGAACTGACCCGGTAAGTCCGCCGTGATCTCAGTGACCTCTGGCCTGTGCGTTACCTTGACGCGATCAGCGCGCTCATGCGCATTCCAAAACCCAAAAAAGAAACAGCTGGCAATCGTCATGGCCTTCACTGATCTCGCTTCTTCTTGCGTTATGTTTCGTTTTAGGCTCTCTCACGTGATACGGCTCGTACCGTCCGTCTTCTGGGTAATCGTCGAAGATGCCGAAAAGACATCGACACTGGTGACGAATGTTTTGAAGCGTAGCGGACTCGAGAACCGTAGCGTTCAGCTGTCGGCCAAAACTCCGACAAATTTCAAGCTGCAGGGTAAAGATCCCAACTGGCTAAAGCCACGCGGTGTCGAGCAACGGAACACCGCCCTCAAGTGGATCCGGCAGCACCTGAAACGGTCGCGAGATGCAGGCGAGACGGAATCGCCGGGCCACTCGCTCGTGTACTTTATGGACGATGACAACACATATAGCACGGAGCTGTTCGACGAGATCGCCAAGATCGAACCTGGCAAGGTATGTAACAACATTCTGACTCTCGTCTCCACCCCCGGGGTAGACGGGTATGACGAGCGAATAAGAGCGTCCGTCCTCCTCTCGTATGGGTTCCGTAGGTTGGTGTATGGCCGGTTGGACTGGTCGGTGGGCTGATGGTGGAAAAACCTGTCCTCAACCGGGATGGGCTGGTGCTTGGGTTCAACAGTGCCTGGAAACCGGAACGTCCCTTCCCGCTCGATATGGCCGGTTTTGCGATTAGCTCCGATCTGCTGCTCAGCACGCCCGAGGCACAGTTTAGCTACGAGGTCGAGCGGGGCTACCAGGAGAGTGAAATACTGCGCCACCTTACGATCGTGCACGATATGCAACCGTTGGCGAGCGGCTGCAAGGAAGTGTTGGTATGGCACACGCGAACCGAAACTCCGAAACTTGACGCCGAAAAGGCACTTCAAAAGACGAACAAAAAATCGAACGATGGTATGGAGGTGTAGTAGAGTAGAGGCAGGACCACTGCGCCTCCCTCCCCCGATTCAATACCTTTTCCTGGTGATGGTAGCGTTTAAGGATTAAATCTAGCAGAGAAAGCAATCGCAATTCTATTTATTCTCGATCCGCGCGTCCACTGTACAGAGAAGCAATCGTAACTAGATCGTAGGTAAAACGACGACAGCAGGCAATCTTCATCATCATAACGTGCCCGCCTGTCGAGACCAATTCTTTTTAGGCCGTCTAAATCTAAGCAAGCCGTGAAACACTTTGGCCTCCTTGTGTACTTGATGCAGCTACTGCCTAGAGCGAAGTGATTGTTTATATTGCTGTTCCTAAACGTTCCAACATATCTCGACCTGGTGCCCTGGAACTTAGATACGTTCTCAAACGGTTACTTTACATTACAAAACGATGGCAACTATACTCACCTGTGGCAACTGCAGGATTATTTTAACTAAAAGCTGATAAGATATTTAATAAAATAATTTATATTTTCATAAAAAAAAACTTATTCCTATGCTCCGGTACTTTAAAGGCCGCGACTCACTGATATTCATAGTTTAACGTACTTTCTCCAGCCCTGTAGTATAGCATTTGGCTTTGCCTCGCTGGCTTGTAACACTAGACAGCTCGTAACGCCCTTTCCTCGTTATTGCCATTTATCGCTGACCAACGGTTCCGAACGCGAGGGTGGTTCGTGAGAGAAATACACTGCACTGCGTACGCCCCTCCATTGTCTACGTTGACGATGGCTCGACGGAAGCGGTGCTCCGTAGTGCTCGATTGTAATCAATATTACCGTGTACGTAAGGCAGACCAGTTGTGCAACGTGTCGAAACCCAAGAGAACGCGAAAATGAAGCATTCAATGAAGCAAAATGAAAAATGAAGCATTCAATGAAGCAAGCCCGGGAATTCACATTCCCGGGTTGTTATCAGTGCCTGCTGTGTGCATGCGTTCGCAAAAATGACGTGTCTGACTTCATCGTGAGTGATATTCGAGAGTTAAATTAAAATGAGTCAAAGCTCTATCGAACATTGTTCTCCCGAAAGAACCTTCCAGCTTATCACCGAAACGCCGACCGTCACTGGAAAATTGGGCTACAACACAACCATGGCAACCAGCGCCAAACGCTCGTGTTATCGTCCCCATGCACGAAAAAGTCACGCCCAGCGGCACAGCTGGTGCATTAGCCGGACATCGAATATTGCGAAAAAGTGACCGACCACCACCGGTGCCGGTTCGGAAGCGGCCATCGAGCCATCGAGCCAAGACATGTGGCGCACTCTCATGCCCCCACCACGGGAGCTTGGATGTATTTATTTTAATAGCCAAACGAAAGAAAGAAGAAGTTTCCTGCTTTTCGGGACGGTAAAATTATTTCATTATCAGCGCCAACAACTGTGGCGAAAGTGTGCTCCTGCTGTCGAAATGGCGTAGCCATGGCTACGTGAACTCCGTGACCGAAAACCACATTTAACAGCGGGAAAGCGACAGCTACTCTCCGGCCCCCAGTTGGTCTCTCTCGCTCTCTTAATTACATTTCTTCCGGATTGGTTTTCGAACTTCCTGTAGCTTAGGGGAGGGGGAATGTTCCTTCGGTCGATGGCGATCCCCCCCGGATATTGCCGGATAACGGCTGTTGGGTGCGAAAAGTATTCCAAAAATGCGCTCTCACTGATTGGACAAACGCTTTCCAATCACGCTCACGGTTCGATGGTGCGTGCGAAGATTCCGCGTGCCTCTTCACAGGTCTAAATCACAGTTTTTCAACTTCCGTCGGAAGATTGGTTGGGTCGTGTAACAAACTTTTTAATAACCGGACAATGACGCAGGAACAAAGCCTTGTTTCTTCCCGTTGGTGGAGGGTACTTTTTTTTCGATGCCATTTTGGGTATAAGACACTCAGCTGGACATCCCGGTTTGCGACATTCCGGCATGCCGGGTTTGCGGTAGTAGTGGCCAGATCGAGAACTGGAACTGATTTATGTGCTCGCAGCAGTGGCACTGCATAAGACGACGACGCCGACGCTTGATGGAGCGTTCACCAGGAGCCTGAGAGTGGTCCTGATGGATGGAAATAAAAACGTCATTTATATTCATTTATTCCGTCCGTCCCCGGATTTAGAACGCAGCGTGAGCCCGAACGGTGGTGCGTTGCGTTGCGGTAGGATGCGTTCGTCTGCCGCTCGCTAGCCCAACGTGGACCTTCGAGAATCCTCACACGGACATGCAAGTTCCTCCCGGTACAATTCCTAAGGTAGGACGCCCCAGCGTCCCCAGGTTCAGTTCATTCCAGCGCCAAAGGATCCGTAGAGTTGGTGACAGGACTCGGGATCTTGGACACACTCCGGTCGCGGTCCCTGGACGCCCGACGATGCCGTCGAAACGTGACCGGAGTTCAAAATCATCATCGTCATCATCGTACGTACGTACGAGTCTAATGAAAGTAAAAATTGGAAGGCTCTACTGGGCTACTGGGCGATGACGCACCCGTGGCTAATCCTCGGCAGAAGATTGATCCCGGTCGATGAAAAAAAAAAGATTTCATCCATTCAGGGAACGGAACTCCTTTTGACGGAGTTCGGAGCTTAAAGGAACAGACGAACGCGAGACGCAAGATTAGAAAATGGAAACTTTTGATTGAACAAGGCGAGTAAAACTTGTTTACAAAATATCCTCTTCACACCCTCATCTTGGAAGGAGGTTCCCCTGGGGATTTAGACCACAAACAGTTCATCATCTGGCGGTGGAAGGCGGCGAGAGGACCAAGCGACTACTTGCCACAGTAATCGACATGGTGGCGGCACTTCCTTGCCAGTGTGGATTTGTCTTGTAAAAGCTAGCTAGGAATGTTGTTGGTAGCCACGCTGAATCTACTTAAAGCTATATCCATCCGATGGTCCATAGCCCATTCCAAGGTCCACAGTCCATCCACTTCTCCACTTCGAGTGGTACTGCTGCAGTGCAGTGCAGGAGTTCGCCTTCGGTTCACATTACTCGCACTTTGACGACGTGAAATCCAAATTCTAGCTCACTCGCACCACATCGACGGCGGAACTACTCCAAGACGAAGCTATACCATTCCTCTAGGAACCCTAGGAGTAGCAGCAACAACCCCGGTAAGAAGGGTGACTGCACATTGAATAAGAAATCCAATTAGGGATAAAACTTCCTCTCCATTACCCGAACAAAAAGACAGTGAGTAATCTCGTTACCCTTTCCCTCCTTTCCTTTTGCGCCAATATAAGCAAAGAGAGACAGAGTAAGAGTGCGTCGGGGAAACAAACAGTACTACTTCCTAGTCCGCCGTGCTCACCCCTCCAGGAATCTCGCGGATGTAATCCACAGACCGGAACGAACGGTTCCTAGGAAAGGGCAGAACAGCAAGGAATGCTGGCGAAAACAAGGAACATCGGCTACACCATCCGCATATTCGTAAATTTAGTCCGACTTCGAGTTCCTGCATGTTGGTTTTTGGGGAGCGTATCGCGACCGGATGCGAAACTTGGGGACGCCCCAAACACATGTCATGTAGCTTGTAGTTCGCGTGCCGCGTCTTTATTGGGTTACGACGACGACGACGACGGCAACGACGACGCATGGTTCCGTTTGCCAACCCGGAGTGGGGAGAACCTGTACTGATCGCATATAGACGCAAAAGTTGGGCCAAAAACCAAGGATTGTCTGGACCATCTTTTGATCCTCTGTGTACTCAAAGGTTGCATAGGAGGGGTGGGGGATGTCTCCCTGTGCGACACTCGAAAAAGTTTCACTCACCATACTCACGGGTACTGGAGAGACGACTGACTTCTGTCGAAGGAAGTTCTTCCGGTTTTTTTTTCGCCTGTTCAATGCCCCGGCACCGGGTGTGATCCCGGTGGCACTAGCAGGGGTGAACTGAGGGGCCAAAGTTTCCAGGAGCAGACCATTTAATTAGAATGATTAGGGCAAGTGGCCCCAACATAGTATGCGACAGTCTCTGGTGTATGTCTTGTTTGTTTTTGGGTGCTCCAGTGCGGCAGTGACTTAATTTGTGGGGAGACTCCACAGAACAAGGCGAGAAGATAAGTCTAGTGGGAAATGTCAAGCGTTGGTTCAACCACAACTTTTCCAGGAAGTGCCTTCAATGAATCTTTAATCTTTTACAAATCTTTCGATCAGGATTGTCGTTTCTGTTTCGATAAGCGTTGTACTAAGTAAAAGTAACAGGAGTCCTAAATTGAAGTTGCAATCTAATTTGTAATAACGTGAACAAAACGAGCAGGTGATTGACTCGGTAATAATGAAATAATGTATTTGTATTTGAGAAAATGCCCCGTTGTTACTCAGCATTTAATATCCTTATTTGAAGGTCCTTAGGACCATGACAGAGTATCGCCGTATAAATCCATCAAATTGAAAAATGCCTCAATCATGCAATTTAATTAATAAAGTCGTCGAGTATTGCCTCAATTAGAAAGAAACAGCGATGCTATCCGACACTTCCGGAGGGAGATAACATTAAAATCCACTAACACCAATAAGAAGGCGCTTCCCAGAAAAACACGTTTTCACACTTGTACACCTACGTTCCGATATTAATTGCAATCGTAAAGCCTGCAGCGCGAACACGCTTCATGCGCCCTTCCGCACCTGCTGCTTCTTCCGGAAAACACATGCACGTGCCACAGTTTAATACTCACCCTCGCGGAGGGTGGCCGGAAATCTCTTAAAAAGGCAAGGAAAGAAAAACGGAAATTTATGTCCAATGGGAATGAAGATGCTCTTATGCGGTGTGTGGCATACGCGCAGCATGAATCCGCAGCTCATCGTCATCCCCATTTTGTTGTGCAAATGAAATGGATACAGAAGGACGACCGCACGCACTCACGAGGTGCATGAATATTTATTGAAATATCACGAACAAAATTTAATTACGCTGACATTTATTTTTTCACTCTCTTTACAGACTGCTGCTGCTGCTGCTGGATGACTCCGGAGTGTAAGCCACATGTCAACCGGCCGACGAGTCAACAACAGGTAATTAAATGCGTAAGACATTTTCTGGTAACCCCTCGTCATTGTCGTCCTAGTAGCATTTAAACCGCGTGTAACGTGGTGCTTGGACAAAATATTATAAACGATGCTTCGGTCGGTCGCATACGGTCGGATGCTCGATGTTGCTGCGTCACGCTGCGAAGGTAATTCATCTTGACAGCCTTCGAAGCCGTTTTTTTCCCCGAGGATCTCTTCCCAGTCTGTGGTTCTGGTTTCCCTCGGAAACTGGTGCTTTAGGAGGAGATCCTGGACTGGTCGATGCAATGGACGTGGACGGAATGGAATTGTCATCGGTTTTTACGGGTGAGGCGAAAACACCCCTCCTTTCCGTTGTAGGGCTTTGACGAGTATGACAAGTCCGTTTTTTCCCGCGACGAAAAGCAGCAAAATTATAATCAGATTCGTGTTTCAAACGGGGGGCTCAGCTGAAAGCTGGTGAGCCCGCAGAGAGGAGGGAATAAAGATCTCTTCTGGACAGATACCGGTACCTGGTCAGATTCGGTGGTCTAGAGTGGAGGATGATATTACCGTTTTTTGAATCGAGAAACCTGAACAATACGCTGAGCTGAGAGGTAGTGATTTATAATTAGATCCTTGTGCTGCTTAAATAGACTTTCGTGTGCCTTGCTTTCGGTATTCAGTGGTTATATAGGGGTTCTAGTCATGGAAGAATCTAATCAAACTATATATTCCATGATTTATGAAAACCGTTTGAGACAGCAACTGTTTAGAGATGTAAACTTAACTATTTTATCATTATTTTTTTAATTCAAAGTATCACCATAATTAGTGCGGTTAACCTAAGTCAAAGTGGTAACTATTCAAATAATTTGAGAACAGAGTGAACAACTCTCACTGAACTACCATATTCTTAACTGGACTTATGCATCATAAAAATTAATTAAAAAATAGAATTGGATAACTTGTTAACCGAGTCGTTAACTCTCCATTACTAACGACCTGCGATGGAGTAACTTGTAAGCGAACTGTGCAGTGAGTCATGCCGACGACCCGTACCGCATGCAAGCCTAAGATGGCAGCGTCCAAACATTTGCGACCGACATCTGGACCCCTTGACCCCCCCTCTGGTGCACGTGGTGTGATGTGTAGCGATCGCCAGACCGGAAAGCCAAAGCAAACGCTCCTCATCGGCCCTTCTCGGGTTCGCCATCAGGTCAGCAGCGCGCGAACTTGGGCACATCGACGGACGCGTCCGTAGACCGGTCCCGTGACGGTCAATTATATGGTTCATTGCTGTCGAGCAAATGAAAGCCCGGAGCGCTGCTGTTGGTGCCGGTGCCGTTGGTTGGTTGCTGCTCCGGAAATCCTATAACAAATGTTTATACCAGCTCCAACGGTACCGACGCGCTGGGCGTTTAAAACCGACGTGCCGTGGCCAATTTATGCTACTTCCTGTGCTTCGGCGAGGAACCGTGCGTTTAAAGATGAACGACACCATCACCGACTGGTTGATGTTTGCTGGGCAGTGTTGCGACAACATTTGTGTCCACCGTGGATTACCAGCACCAGCTGTACCGGCGCCACGTGGCAAACCGGACCTTTTCCGGGGTTTGAAGCGAAATGTCAAATATTTGCTCAACGATTTGTTGTCCTTTCGTGGAACCGGGGGATCCCTTGCTGCCCCTTTTAACCGCCAGTGCTGCTCTCTATGCTTCAAACCGCATCGAGGATCTTGTGCGGGTTAGAATCGACTACGGAAACGAAGGATACGTTCACACCCGCGGTCTCGTCTCGTTTCACAAACTTTAACTGGCCAGCGGAGCTCCATCCAGCAATCGTAAATCTTTCTCTGGGAGGGAATGGGGAACGGAGAACGGTTGCGGTTACAGGGAAAGGAACGAAACGAATACGAGGATCTCGTTCAGCGGCTGCAACCTGAATGTATCTGTTGGGAGTTGGTGCACCACGTCGTACCGACGCAGGAACATAGTTTAATAGAGACGCAAAGGTATAAACTTTTCGGAAATTCACACCCCTATGACCCCGTGTGTGTGTGTGTGTGTGTGTGTGTGTGTGTGTGTGTGTGTGTGTGTGTGTGTGTGTGTGTGTGTGTGTGTGTGTGTGTGTGTGTGTGTACGGTGCCACGGTGGGGCCTTCGCGGAGTGCCACGGACAAAGAAAACTTTCGCGGCGAATAGCCAAGAGGGATGGTATTAATTTCGCTCGATGTTGTTGCTGCTGCTGCTGCTATGGCTGCTGCTAGAACTTTTTGCATCAAATTCCCCCTCTCATCTTTATGGAGGACGTGAGGTGAGGTCGAATATGCACTAAATTTGGGTGACAATACCAGACGGGGGGGGGGGGAGCGCGAGTGGCTGAATGTTGCTGAACTTTCGCTAAACACGACCGCGCGCGCCAGACGAAGACCGAGTTGTGGTTGGAGGGCGCTTATCAAGAAAGTGCTGCACGAAGTGCAATTTGCGATGTGTCAATGAGAGCGGCCACTCCCGCGGGGGAGAGGCGGTTTGGTTTTTGTTTGTTATGTGCTGGATCGGATCAAAAATGGAGCCCAGCTCTCTGGTTCGCTGGTCCTTTTCAAAACCAAAATTTGAATTTCCAACTTGCAACTGATCTAGGGTGCTTTGATTGCGTTGTTTCGTTGTTAGTCAAACTCCCGTCGAGGGTTGCTCTGTTCGGAGGAGGTTTTTGTCGATGTGGGATGTGGGTTTTGTTGCTTGAGGCAGATGTGCATCGAGATGTTAAATGTGATCGATGGAGACGCATGGTGCTTTATTCAAGCGAACGAATTTTAAATCCAGTTTTTTGTTTAATTAGTATTTTTTATGCTGCTCCGTGTTGATTTTATCGTTTATAAATTTTGTTGATTTTACAATCTGGTAATTTTATAGAAAAACTTTGAATATGTTTCATTTTATTTCGAATGTTCCTGTTAAAATAACTTTGAAATAAATTACATAACTTTGTTGGACTTTTATGGATTTTTGTTGCTACATTTTTTATCTCTATTTGTTCATTCAAATTGTTTAAAAACTAAACCCAAAGAACATTTTGTGCATTTTAGAAAGTTAAAAATATTATTTATACACAGATAGCTGAATGTTGGCAACTAAGACATCCAAAGGAACACATTGCTGGGTAAATAATCAGGATTCGTTCATCGTAATGCAGCATAAAACGATGTCCAACATATGAAATTACGGAGTTTACAAATTCTCCTCAAGGACAAATATAAATTGACTTGCAGTCTAAAGAAGAATATAAATTTAACAGCATAATATGCTACAAACTCGCGCCAGGACAGGTCCTTCTGCCGAAGCCAAGGAACAATTGGACCAATAAAATGTAGCTAATTCCGCTGCATGCTGCAACTTTAACTATAAACCCAGATACTTTATTCTCCTTCTGCTGCACCACTCTCTTCGACCAACGAATGGCCTGAAGTGGCACATCAAAAACAAAGTTCCAAATTCCCGAGTACCTCCGAGGACAAAACCGGACCAAATACAGTTACAACGGAACTGAAATGGATGCTTTTCCGTCCTCCCCGTGGAAAAGCACTCCTTGGTAAATCCGCTCAGTACACACGTTTACGTCTGAGGGATTTTTTTTCGTTTTTTTTTTTGGTTCCAGATGCTGGTTGCGCGATCGCCCTCGTTGTTGTCGTCGTCGCCGTCGTTTGGTCTATTCTGTTGACCTTTCCGCCTAGCATTCTCGGTTCGCTCGTCGGTTCCGGGGGACCTTTCCTTAGATGTTTCTAATATGACTTTCCGCGTGTCCCGTTCCGTTCGGTGCCGCTTTGTTTCCTTTTGCGTATCGAAACGCGTTTCTGCGCGACATTCCGTTCTCAGCTGTTAGTTCAAGCACTAGCACGACAATGAGTTCGTGTGTGTGTGTGTGGGAGTACATGCTCGAGTGGTGCTTCGGGTTGAGTGGGTGTGCAGCATAAATGGCGAAAAGTTATTCCGGAACCTTGCGGTGAATCATCGCGTCTCGGACAAAAGCACAAACGTAACTTTCGCTCTTAAAGGATGTGCGCTTAAAGTAATTTTGTTCGAGTTCTTGGAACTTGCGACGCCCTATTGTACGTCAGCAAACAAGCCAATTCAGTTGAAATGCACGGGCGGGTCACAAGAGAAACCCGTAAACAATTCGGGACGAAGTGCATTTCCCCGAAAACGCAACATGACACCATCGGCATGTTCGGTTTCCATCGACTATCCCTGGAGTGAATATCTATGTGGTTTTGCTGCTGCCGCCGCTGTTGCCCACTAGTTGGACTCCTACTACCACTGCTGGGGTTTCACATAAATTTACTTGACTTATTGCCAAGCGCTCGGCCATGAAGTCGTTCGAACTGTGGTGCTCGTTCTGGCTCTACTGGAAGCCCCCAATGTTCGCTTTCAATTGTCCTCCTTTTGCCATCCAGACTTTTCCCTGTCGTACGCGGGGTGGTGTGCTTCAGCACAAGAAATGAAATTGTCACACAATATGGAATCCATTCCGCCAGGCTCTTCTCCACAGACACGATGCGCACTGGCAGAAGCATTGCCTAGGAGAGGGAATTGGTTCGTATCTCATTTTTCTGCACGGATTCAGGATCGTTCGGAGGCAGCGCGGCCTGCGCCGGAGGCCAGAACCGGGAGCCAGCATGAAAACAATCAAACCCCCCACAACATGGGAACCACAGATGGGAGTGTTTATCATCGGCTTTTCCGCTTGTCGTTACGCTGTTCCCGTTGCTCTAGGCCTCGAATTTGCTATTGCTGCTGGTGATGGCGAGGTGTACAGTACAGGTTGCTTGCTCCTTTTTGTCCATTGACTGTTCTGCGGGAGTTCATTTTTAAAGAACGAAACAAATACATGGAATACTATTGTGTCGTTTAATGCAGTGTTCCGTGTAGTTCGAACCACTTGTTGGCCCTGGTAGCGATTGTATCACATGTTTTTATTACACAAAAATGAATTTCCACTTAAAAAGTATTTAAAGCTGTATTCAATTGTTCATCGCTTTTTTCGGTATAAACGAATCCGAAATTAATACTAGTACATTGCAATAGTACACTTTGTTTCATCGGTTCGATTGCACACCAATGCGCTAATCCTGTTCTCAATTACCGCTTCATTCGGCATGGGGTCGGACCATTGTGTGTGCGCTTACCATAATACAGCTATAAAACGCCGTAAATGTTATCTCATTTGGTGCATGTAATACGTGCTTCCGGTTCAATGGCCACGGCACAATCATCATCGAGTGCACTTCTCCCGTGAGTGCAGCCAGAATTTCGCTGGAAAATTGGTATCCCATCCCGGTCGGACATCATTTACCGCACGTTAAATCCAGTGCGAGCTCATTTTGAAACAAATGACAGCACGCTACGGCTATCAAATCGTTATAAAATGGAGGGGTTGAAACGAGTGCACGCAGCCTGCTTAGCGAGGCAACGTCAACGCTACCCCTAATCGGTCCGTTTAGACGAGGCCGGAAGGTTGATTACTTGATTGAACCGGCTTTGATGGCCGGTACCCCCCGGATAATGGAAAACAGATGAGGGATTAAAGGATTGTCCAACCGGTAAACGATGATGGTGGTCACATTTCGTGGTACCAGCCCCCCCCGTTAAAGCCGATTCTACTTTACTCGATTAAATGGGCCGTCATTTGTTTTTTGTCTATTTTCAAAATGCTTTCGATTAGTTTGTAACGATCCACCCCAAAGCATCCGCCATTCTAGTGTCCCAATTTGGCTTCGGGTATTTGGTTTAGCATTAAACTCATCACTCCCTGGCATGCGATGCGAGCGAAAGTAAAAGCCATTTCGGTGGTTTGAGGATTGAGTTTGCGGTTCCGGTTCCGAACCAAAAATCGATCCGCAGTCGTCTCCCCGGTGGAGGAGGGCTATGAATAGCTTCAGCGCGAATAGTCGAGCGTGTGGGTTGATGCGGCAAATATGTTGCCAACCCATCCTAGCGCACCTGATGCCCTCCGAGGCAGCAGCTTCCCTTCCAGGCCACAAGATGTGTCCCATCAAACGGTCGACGATGGCGATGACTACGACCGACGACAACTGGGACCGGGAGCTGGTTCCGCCTCGTGCCTATACGCGTGCCCATACCGAGCTTCTTCTTCTTCTTCTGCTGTTGCTGTTTCCACTCTCAAAAAGTTAAATTTGACGCACCATTAAGTTTCAATGTTTTATGGGCTGGAAAAGATCACCTGCTCACCACACTGTTTTGCTCGAAGAGGAAGAGAGAGACAGAGAGAGAGAAAGAGTGAACTCCATCCAGCTACGCCTTTCGATACTCCCTTGGAGCTGCTATTTGAGGGCGCCACCGAGGCGACTCCGCACTTCTCGGGAAGGATAAATTTTAACAGCTTTTAGAAATTAAATTTTAAGGTTTCTACCTCGGACGAAGGACACAGGTTTTTAAACGAAGCTAAACAATATCGAAATGTCAGATGATGTGCCGGTGTAAGTCGGGGCTCCGGGGTCCTTCCGGAATTTATCACAACTCGGGGTTTTCGAAGGGATTTTTGGAAGTATCGCGTTCTGTAGGAGTCCCTTTCAGATAGGGAACACCTTTTCGGGGTTCATGAATTTGCACTAGCCATGCCGAGCTAACTGGGCGTTCCGGGTTGCCGGTGCCCTCACTTTGCAGGTCGTTGCTTTTCGAAGACAGCGATAGAGAGCGAGAGTGAGGTAATGCAATTATCATAATTTTGATTCGTATCGCTCCATCCCTCTTTGTATTGGATCCGGCAACACACAACACACACTATCATCATCGCAATAATGACTAGCGGGATACATAATTGCCGTCGATAAAATCTGAGGCCTCCAACTCGGCTGCCGGCCGCCAAGGTCGGCATTGTCGGAACCTCGTCCTCGTATCAGCGGTAAATGTTGCGAATAAATCAACATGACTTATCGGCACCATTACGCCTAAGAGGACATTCCACATTCCACCAAAGCAAAAACAAATCAATGATGCTAATGATAACACGAATCTGCTCACCTGTCAAACGAACACGAAACCCTCACTCCGGGAGGGTGGTGAATTTGCGTAAGCGATGCTAACGTAATCATATCATCTTCAAGCAACCGTCTCCGCCCTGCGTGTCCTCGGAATTTGTAATCGATGGATTGAGAGACGGACTCTCGTTACCTGCGGTGGTCTTGAGCTAGAGCTACCTCCGGTTCTAAGACCCGGAGTCTTTAGGTCACGTGAAAATGCGAAAAACGTATTTGATCCAATTTTACAATTAAGCAAACCATAAACCCACCACAACACAACATCATCATCGAATCCTGGAATCAAAATATGGCGTCTTTGGGTTGCGGGGTGCTCGGGGTGATTGAATTACACATCCCGCACAGCACACGCAGCGGGCTCAGTCTCATTAATATCGTTCGTTCTGCGGCTAATGAGCCTGTCATTAGCTCACCATTCGTCTGTCGCGTCACGGTCTGTGCAGGATTCGCGCGCGAGTGTTTTGCATACCAACAAACGTCGGGATTCGTTCTTCATATTCGACCAACCATCGAACTCCTCAAACAGAGCTCGTAGGGCAGCTTCTTTCCCTTGGCCCCTAGTCATCTGGGCCAGTGTATCGTAGCGGAGCTACGTGGACGTGCCACGAATGCTTGGAACGTTGATGACTCAATTCTTCTTGCGAAATGGATAAATGAATGAAACCCGCAGAGAGAGAGAGAGAGAAAGATTAAGAATGATAATTATTCAGTCCTAGACTCTGTACAAAACTTATGCTAACTCTCTCCAGCTCCCAAGAACACACACACAATACGGACTCAATTCCATCCACCGTGTTCCGTGGACTCCCTCCCTGTCGAAATGCAAACAAAAGCAAACAAAATCTGAGTTGGGTGCGTGAACCTGCTGCCGGGGGTTGATGTCGAAGAGAGGCCAACATTTGCATACGCGACTACCTCCGGGGGCCGAGGGCAAGGGTTTGCAGTGGATGCCGCCTGTCACTGTCTTTATCGCGTGGTGAAGCACTTCGGTTACGTCGGCACCCTTTTTCCCCCTGAGGGACACGTGGACCATCGTCACCGGATTGCCGAGGTTTTTGTCATCGCGGACATTCTAATTAGTGCGGACCTCTTATTGAATTGTTCGCCATCAGCGAGCTTAGCGTATCCTTCACAGGTCGTTTCAAGAGTCGTGGCCCCGAACGTCATTACTGCCGAAAACGTCTGTCCGCTCCGGTCTTGAGATGAGCCTCACACTCTCTCTCTGGCCAAGTTAGGACGGGTACACCACGCAGTTGTCGCGTCCCGTCAGGAAGTGCGTCGTCCATCGTTGATTAGATCTGTAAACATCATTTGCAGGTCGGCTTTAAGCCGGGGCGCGAGATGAGTAGGCGAAGGTCTGGTCTGGTCTGGCAGGCTGGCCGTTTTTGAATAAATAAATTATTCTTTTTCGCCCGAGACCGAGACCAGGACAAGGACAGGTTGGCTGAAGATTATGAAGAGGCAGCCGGAAGTGGATCTTGACATCTTGACGTTTTTGCTGTGACGTAAAGGACGCGTTTCGCTAGAACGTTGGACCGGACTACTGTGACCGGGGGGAAGATTTTCGTGAATAATTGACAAGCGGCTTCCAGGAAGAAATAACTTCCAGGACCGCGGTCCAGTGTCCTTTACCGTTGCTATTCCTGTGCTCGATTGATCCAGTTCAGTAGTCTATTCCTGGTAGTCTGTGGTAGTGTTTTCTGGCTGAAGAAGAATTGCTATCCGATGTGCCTCAAGTGCCGGTCTCCCTGTAGTGTCCTATTCAATTTGGATCGATACCGGTACCGGTAGGGGCCATGATTGATGCACGTTGTGTACGAATGCAAATGGGGCTGGTCGTAGCCTAACGTTCTAAACACGTGTCGCTTCGGTTGATTACGCTCAATTGGAAGCAATCAATGCTCCTCCTCCAGCCCCTTTCTACGCTCGCTCTCGGCTCGTCTATTGAGAATCGATTGTGATTGTAAAGTACATGCATGTGGTGCTTAGTGTGGTGGTTAGTGAGGATATGGCGAAGGATGTTTGACTTGCGCGGGAATAGGATATTTAACATTTTATTATTATTCGACGCGCTGATACCATTGAAACCAAACCCTCATCAATACATACACAAACGGCTTGTTTCGATTAGTAACATTATCTTCCACGTTGGCGGACATATTGCTGTGACAAGGCGTTAACATCCTAGCTAACGTTCGGGCATAAAAAAACTCATTGAAAATCACAAAACGACCGATAGCGATGTAGTGATAACAAAGGAGAAAGGAGGGCCACGCAAAGGAAGGGCTCCTAGCAAGCAGCACGCGCCCTTCTGTCTGTCTGATTCGAACGCGAATGGCGCGTGGCCTTTAATGTCGACGGCGACGCGGACAGTAAAGTAGGTTAATTACGTGCCTGTCATTGCCGGCATTAGTATTCACCTCATAATCCGGGCTCCGCCGCGTACGTTAACAGCAGCTTCTTGGGAGGGGGAGGGCCGAAGAACGCAGAGAGCTACTGCGCAAAGCGAGTTTCAAGCCGGTCGGTACGCAACCGGAACCTCCCCCCCGGAACGGTCTGGCTACAATTAATTTGTTGTGCATTTTAAAAACGATATTAAAATACTTCGGAGACTCTCGTTTGCGAGACGCGCAGACCGGGAGGGCACCCATTTTCAATTAAATGTCGATTCGGTTGTCCAGCGCAGTTAGGCGTGCAAAGGCGCCACGCTAGGATCTGCTTCTTACGCTTTCTTTCAGTTTTTTCCTTTGAGTTCGCCCAACGAGTTGAAGAAAGAATGTCCTCCGCCATCGTCTGCTAAGGTGTCGACGATGTCCCTGTCGTCGCAAGCCGGTTGGAGGGTTGCCGAACAGAGCGAGGGTGTGTGTTTTTGATTATCGAAAGAATTTTTCCGAATTTAAATGGAAATTAATTACGGAAGCAACACACAAAGCGAAGGGAAACCCCAAAGCCGGAGCGTTAGCCGGGAAAAGTTTCACGCTAACAGGAGGATTTGTTCGCTCGCTGGATGAAGAATGACAAATTGCTTTTCAATAGTTTGCCCTGGTCGGGAGCGACCTTTAGTTTGGGTTTCAAGCAGAGATTTTCTGGTTATCTGAGGTAGTGATGGGGATCCTTAAGGGAAACGTTTAAGGTTTGTTTCGAGGCTTGTTGATACGTATCTGGGGTTTTTAAAGTCTTTCTGTGATCCTTGTTTTCATTGGTTTCTGTTTTGTTTAATATAAATTGTGTAATTGATCTCTTTATGTTTTAAATCAACAAAACAAACTGAGGGAAATTTAATATTATTGTGGAGTCTGTAATTAAACAATTAAATGAAAT
This sequence comes from Anopheles darlingi, assembly GCF_943734745.1. NCBI lineage: Eukaryota > Metazoa > Arthropoda > Insecta > Diptera > Culicidae > Anopheles > Anopheles darlingi. Next base: position 9,796,995 of record NC_064874.1, on the reverse strand, counting down.
AAATTTAACATCGGGCTTGATGAGAACATGCAAATAAACCAGGTTACTTTAGATAAATGACATCTAATCTTAAGAATGACACGATAAAATGAAACATGATAAAAATAGGAAAATTGCATTTGCAAGCTAAGAATTAATCAATCAAAATTAATGTGAAAAATGTAAAACTACACAAAACCATGAATTGGTGTTACTATTGCAAAGAAATATTTTCAATTGAAGTCGATACCGTCGATGGAATTTTTTTATCGTTTAATCTTCACCAGTGCAAACATATTTTAACGCGTTTTTTTCCGCAGATTAATGTAATTTTCCGCCGCAATGATTTATCTACGTCGTTAATGGTCCACTTTAACAACCGATATTACACGTTTATGTACTGCACCGGATCATTAATCCCATTTTATTCATTCCGAGCTTTCCATTCGATGAGTTTCGAGTGCTCGCCGAACCACAATGCAGAATTTTAAAGTAATTTTTTAATTAACATCGACAACACCCCTAATGAGGACATCATACGCCAAGAAGCTAATAACAAACTGCCATCACTCCACGGCCCAGAGTGTGTGTGTGTGTGTCACTTCACCGGGACACATTTACGCCGTGATTTTGGGCGCCCGGAGTTTTTTTTAATGAGATACGCTCTCTCTCTCTCTGTCTGTCACACTCCTTAAACACCACGCTGTTCACTTGTGCGGTTTCCGGGACACTTTTTGTTGTTGCTGTTGTTCCTGTTCCTCCCGCTATGTCAGATTGTGAAACTTCACAATGCTGCTGCTGATGATGATGATGATGGCGGCGATGGGCTGCTGCTGGGGCCACGATAGGAATGCGGTTCAACAACTGTCGGCCGTGTAATTAAATTTCCCGCAAAACCATTCCGGCGTGTCTCCCCCCCCCCCCCCCCTCATGCCATCGTGGCCAGGAGAACCTGGTACTGCAACCGGAAATTGGTGCTCCCGGCCGCAACGCGGAATGATGAGCGGTACGCTTGAAACATGATTTTCATCGTCCTTTTATCATTGCTGCAACCACAGCGAGCCCCCCCACTGTTATCAAAGTGAAATGGTTCCGATCCTCGGTAGGCGTCCTCCTTTCGTTTTCCGCAAGTTTTCTCGTTTTTTCCGGTACTTCAAGGACCTTCCTCTACCCTCCCGTAAACCACAACAAATGCGGGACGAAAGCCAAAAAGATGGCCAAATACTTTATGCGTTCTCATTTGTTTTTAGGCTCCACTTGCGATGCTGTGTAGAGAGAGACAGACAGAAAAAGAGAGCAAGAGAGAGAGAAAGAGAGAGAGAGAGATAGAGAGAGAAAAAGAGAAAGAACTATGGCCTCGCCCACTGGGTCTTCTCTTTCGGTAGAAAACTTTAATAACATTCGCTGTGTGTCGTTTATCGGATTCCGCTTCCGATGTTGCGGCTCAGGGATCAGCACACGACCAGGAACGACGTCGTCTTCGTCGTCGTCTTATCTTTTGTGGTTCTCGCTGATCCTTCTGACTCACTTCTGGACCTCGCGCGTGCCTATCTTTCATCGCCTCGTCGGTCGGTAGGTCGGTCGGTCGGTGTTACTCTAATTTTTGGCATTTGTCCTTTCGGATCTTTCGATTAAAAGCGAGCAAACTTTTGGCGTTTGACAGGGCTCGGAGAAGCCACCGCAAATGGGAATGCAGGTCACACGCACCCAAACCTCTAAGGTGCTGCAGTGTTCTGCGCTTTTTGATTTTCTTTTATCCCTCCGGGGGACGGTTTTCGACGTCTTCTTCTTTTGCTGTTCTCGGAGTTGAAAACCGTGTTCTGTCGTCCCCACTTTCCTTACGATTCCCGTACACCGTAAAAGCGGAAACAGGCGTGTTGATCCGTTCCTCGGCGCCAGGTGAAGAAGTGATTTTCGAAGCAAATCTCTCAATTCCCGCGCTAGCTAAGCTGGCTTGTTAGGCTGAAAGGAAGGAGTCTCTAGATGGGTTGACAGGTGATTGGTGGAGCTGCGGGAATGCAGCAGCAACAGCAGCAGCAGAAGCAGTAGCCGGGATTCGCAAACATGACACGATAATAGAAAAACGTGATTTATTTGGCTCGATTCGTCTTAGGCTCGTCTGTCTAGTGCGCTCCGTTCGTCGACAAATCCCGACACCTAATCCTCTGCCACGCGCTGAGCGTCAGGTCCTTCTGCGGTGCCGCTTTTGTAGGTTAGGGTGTACGTTGCCCGGTTAGCCGACGTCACGGGAGTTTTGCGTTTAATATTTTACAGTGCGTGCATCCATTGTTTCAACAGAAGAGTAGGCACTGGCTCCAAGAAAGCAAGCAATCCTTGCACTCCGCCATTGCAATAATTGAATTCCGACGAGTCATTTCCGGTAGATGCATTAATATTTAGTTAGACACAGTATGTGAGCATCACTGGCAGTAATTTTTAATGCAACATTACAATTCAATTACCTCCGATTTCTCCCGAACTGCTTGTGTCCGATTTTTGATGAGTGCAAATGAAAATTGATACCATACTCCAATGGACCGCACTTCCTGGCGCTTCCACTCGCGCTGTCACTGGTATGCGCACAACACTTCCCAAAGCATTAAATTCTCATTTATATTCACCCCTTTTTATGCCGCTCTGCTCATGAAGCCCGCTTCTATTACAATGCATTAATTCCGACCAAACAGCGTGCCAAAAACGGATGAGCGGTGATCGATCTTGACAGGATCGCTTGCTTCGCGGAAGGGGGAGTGAGAGTGAACGGCATCGACATCTGCGCTCACTCTCTGTCGAAGTTGTTTGAGCGGTCGGGGGATACCTTTTTGAGAGGGGGAGGGGTTGAAAAATGTACTTCCTAATGTAAACAGCGGCGGTCGGACTCTACTACGAGCCGAAACCCCTTTCGCTGCTAATGGGACACCTGAGCCTAATTAGTATCCGGACGGCAGGAGTCATTGGTTTAATGTAGGATTCGGCGTGGCCATTCGGAGTTCTTGGAAACGGAGGTGGACCACTCAGGTTCAGGCCTAGCGTAGAGCGATGTGCGGTTTGCCAGGACTTGCTACCACTGGCTGTTCCGCGGTGAAAAATGATGCTTGTTTATCCTTGTATCCTGTGCGCCGATTCGATTCATGCTTTTGGTGAAGCGATTGGAATTCGTTGGATCAAAACGGACATCGAAGGACGGGCAGACTGGACAGTAGTAGTGGTTTCGATCTGGCTTCGAAGCCCCATAATGGCAGTAATTTTCTTTTTAATCAAACGAATGAATTCCAATGAAAAATCATCATCATGGGCCGGAAAACAAAGAAGATAATTTTCCAGCTAAAAATGAAAATAAAATGAAACCTCGCGGCGGATGGATTGCGATTTCTGGTATTGAGGACCTCATACCAGATGCATTTTGCCAGCCAGTGCGAGCGAATCTCATTTCACGCAGTTAAACCCCGGGGGCTGCAGCGTTCCGGTACTGCATCTGACAATCGGCTCGATTCGCAGCTCGAAACAAGTCTGTGTGGGAAGATAATTTGAATCGCGGTTTCATTCGTTAAATAGCATCAGCGTGATATGTGAGGTTATGTTGCCAAGAGGCACTTCATTCATCGGCATCAAAAATCAATCCGCATAAAACCACAGGATGGCCTCGAGGGCTACGAAATAATAATGAGCGTTGCAGGCTCGCTGTTCAATCTCGTGCACTGACCACGCAAACGTGAGTTCGGTTGTGTATTGGGTGGATTGAAATGCGAGTTTTCAATTCAACCTCAACTCCGAAAACATAATATCATAAAAACCAATATGTTAACGCAAGTACCATTTATTACATTCGCTGTGCAAATTGCTTAACGCCCCGGCTCATGGGTTTCGCCTTGTATGTATGGCAAAGGCACCGGGTACGGCACCTGCTGTAATGGCGCCTCAATTTATCATACGAACAATGGAGTGTGAAATATGTCTCTCTCCCCCGAAAAATAGACTCGCGGTACTTGCGGTACTACAAATACACGTCAGTACTCCCCTTCGCCGTGCGAATGTACTAGGCCGGTCCGAAACCCGGAAGCCCGTGGTTGGATAATTTAAGCCGTCTAGCGACCCGCCACTTCCGATTGACAGGCGAGTTCGGTGGACCGTTTATAAGGCGGTATGTTTTATTCATCGCGTCGCGAGTGTGTCTAGGTGCGAGTGAAGAGGAAGCCCCACATCGGTGTCCTGCATCCTTAAACCAACATCGCTCCCTCCCCACCTCACACGCATCCCTCATGTGAGATGTTTGCACGAAAAAATGCGTGTGTCATACTTTCCTCGCTGCGAGCCTCGCGAGTAAACATCCCGATTCCCCCCTGGTATGTAAGTAGGAGAGGAGTACAATGCCGGAACAGCCAGCGCCACCACGGAAGTACCGACCGGAGAAGCGATGCGATGAATTTAAATCGAAAACCATAAATTTCGCTTTCACCGACAACCGACTGCCAGTCGTTCCTGGTTAGGTTGGCTTCCATCTTTACCATGTAAGGCGTGTGGAATGTGTCGCTCCGGTGGCTTCGCGAGCTCGTTTTGCCCTCACTTTTCCTGCCTACCCGAAGGTGCGAACCATTTTTCATGCTCGCTTGTCAACAGGAGGCTTGTTGGTGGAGTTGACTATTTATTCGCTTTTCGTCAGCGCCCGTCATTGCAGGAAGTGCATTTACTTGTCACTATTGAATATTGTAATGATGATGCCGGTACAGTCTACCGTTCGCAGAGCACTGCATAAAATCAGGGAATCGAGAGAAACGGGTTTTTAAATTGTGAATTTGCTCCAAAACAACAAGCGAATGTCTACAATAAGCCCAAACCAAACAAACCACGTCATTGTCGTTCATACAGCCGCAGATCAAAGAAGGCACTGGGTGGCTGTAACCGAAAGTCAAGTACAAGAAATTTGTTACAATATGGTGACAAAGTACGCTTAGAGACTGTTGTATACCTTCCGGGACCAATAAATACGCTCCCGCTTCTGAGGTCCCTTTTTAGAGGTTAGAACGCTCCGAATCTTCGCGCTCTAATTTACAAACACCCGCACCTCCAACTTCCGGCGTCGAGTGTTTGTCCTCTTAATTTAGTGCTCATCTAATACCGTGCAACCGGGAGTACCCCCATGTGATGCTTCGTACGCCGAAGCAGCTCATAATGTTCCACTTCAGCAAGCTTCAGGTGCGTCAGGAGCGTTGAGCCCCGTGTTATTACTCCACGGCCACGAGTCCCAAAACGAGGCTTAAGTGGCTCCATAGAAATGACGTATTAGGTGCTTAATTATTGCTACGGCACATGATTTTGCGCACGTGTGCGCGTGTCATGTGGGACACATGCCCTGCCCGGTGCCTGGTGTACGATGCTGATCCAGTTCTCGAAATGGCCTGGTGGAACAGTATCCCCTGTTTCTAATAAAGAAATTACGTGCTCAAGGAGTAATGGACGAGAATGGCGAATGAATTGCGTGTGTGCAGAGATGGGCCCAGGATATTGGGAAAGCATATTATCTGCAAAATATCTTCCCCTCCAGGAAAACTTCATCTTTTGGATGACCTGCTAAGTATAATGAGCCACCTGATTTTTTTCAGTGCCTGTGGCAAATTTAGGGCAACTCACTCCAGGATCTCCCTTTGGATTCTTTTCCAAGTTTTATTATGTATCGATATCATTGAAATCGAAGGCGAATCGAGGCCGAATTCCGTGGATCACTGGAAGCAACTTTCCACTTGAAAGGATTCATTGGCACCTTATTAATACTCGGTTCTTGCTCCAGTTTCTGCGGCCATTTCCTCCCGTGTGGCCAGTACATGAAATGCGTTCACTTCATTAGGTTTCAGTCGGCCTTAACACATTTTGTGATCTGGCAATTGAATCAAATCAGATGCAAAATCGCTCGATGCGACCCGACTCGTGGTCGCGACGATAAATCTGGAATGATTTATCTTCTCGCGGTGAATTCAAATCCACAGAACAAGCTGACCATTTCCGAAAGTAATTTTGCTCGAAACAAAAAAAAAAGTTCTGGTTTTCCGCACGATTTGCAATGGATTCGGTTATGTTTTTTTTTGCGCCACCGAATTCTCCAAAATGGCCGCGAAGCCATAAATTGTGATTCTTTTTTTTGTGTGTGGCCCATTTTTTAAGCTTTCGATTCCTGCTGTCCTCACGCTTTCGATCGTTACTTTCCTGCCATTGTGTTTGAATAGCTTTTGTTTCAAGTGTTTCCTCCTTCTTTTATGCAAAAAAAAGCAAAAGAAAATGCCAGCAAAAGTAATATTTTATTCGATTCTCACCGGAGTCAATGTCTAGACGGATCCGTAAGCTCACGAAACTAGCAAACCGGATTGGAAGCGCACTTGAACCGCCGGTGAAAAGGCCAAATAGTTTCACCATTTACACCCGCTGTGGCTCCCATTTTGCATTGAAACGATGCCGCGGTGGTGATGTGAACAGCCCGCGAGAATCGAATTCGGTACGCGGTCGATCGGGATGTAATGCGGCAGTCCATCATATCCGCCGTTCTTGTCCGCCGGCCGGGGCCTTAGATACCAGCGAGGTGTAGGATGCTGCTGTTGTGTTTTGCTTCTCCAAATCATTTATGCAGCTCTCGGATCTCGGCCTCGGAGCACCTCCTGCTTTCGCTCCTTAAGCACGCCGCACGCTGTATAATGCTGTACACATGTTGCTCACGTCCGCGCTCACGACGATCCCGGTGCACCCATAAAGCAACCGTGCCAGCTAGACCAGCCGGTATCGGTTTACGGAAGTCGACGATAAATCATTGGGGCACCCAGCTTCCATTCGCTCCGCTCTTCTCGTGGTCTTTGCCAATCGAAACCCCATCGAGTGCACCGCTGCTTGACGATGCAGAGTGCATGGGCGGCGGTGCCAGGTTGCCCTTGCACCAAGTGCCGAGGACGTGCTCCTGCTACCCTGCTGCCACTAGGTCAATCGAGCTTCACCTTATGGCGAGCTCGCAGAAAACTATTTACGAAACCGTTGCATCGACGAGCACGGTACGGCATCTGCAGGCTGGAGCTGCTGATCGTTGAATCCTGATTTTCTTCGAACACCACCACCACCACCACCACCAACGGGGTGGAAAATGGTCGAGAACAATTTACAGCCACGTGTAGTCGTTGCAGGCAGACATGCGGCGGGTGCTTGGGGCACCATGTTATGGGTGGCCATCAATGGCGGTACCGTGACGCCCGAAAGGCACGTGACGAAAATCGGTTGGCCATTATTGAGGATGGGTGGTGCGCTGTGGTGCGGTGTGCGGTGGTCTTTCGGGTTGCTGCATAGCTTCTATGCTCCATGCAGTGTCGTATCCTCGGCGCTGCTACGGATCGCAATAATAAATTGGCTCCAAACGTGACCATTTTTCAATCAAGCTCTCGGTGCTCTCCGAGGTGTACACCGTGGCCCTGTCTAATGTGTCACAACATATTAGAAAATGGTGGTCCACATGTGTGTGTGAGTGTATGTCTGTGTATCTGTGTGGTCATCCTAAGAAGCAGCTGGTGCTGTAACGCTGGTATTTTGTATCCCTTTTGATGCCTTTTTTTTCAATACGAAACTTTATACAAAAAATAATTGTGTCCAATGTTATCGAAGGATTCTTCTTGGTTATCTTTCTAAATAAAAGTATCGCTTAAAGGGGTCATAACGGTAATAATAATAATAATCATTTGATAAATATCTCAGACTACAATTAACGTTCAGCATATTTTCCGTTTTTCATGCTTCAATGTTCTTCCCGGTTTTTTTTTGCTCTCTTCTCTCTCAACACCGTGTCGACCGTTATAAACACTATTATCCTTGCCGGCGCAAAGATGAATCATGAATCTGGGCGAAGGCAGAAGCGCAAAAATAAGGAAGAATAATAATCGAAAAATTCTCTCGCCAAGCCACCCACTCCGGAACCGGATCGTAAAATAAATCCCCCACCCAACAGAAAAAAAAACCAGAAAAATCCGTTTAAGATAAGAGTAAAATTTATTTTTATTGATTTTTGTTCCCTACGACAAGCGCTTGTTGAAGGCCACGGCATGTCGGGGAGACAGGAGCAAGGAGCAACCAAGCAAACCAAGAAAAACCGGGGCTACGGCAAACGGAAGCGAGAAAATGTCGCGCGTAAACCATTGGAACGTAAATAATTCTTGGCTCGAGCTGGGTGGAAAAAATCGAAAGCAAGAACTCAGGAGGGATTGATTCTTGAGCGCCCATTGGGGGCGAACACCGGAACTAGAAGGAAAACGCGAAAGCGGAACGACAAAAAAGAAAACATTGTCTTCGCTTGGCGGGTGGGCAACCAAACCGTAAACAAGTAGTTTACTTTCCGCCAATGTCGAGAATGTGTTGCTTCGAAAATTACGCCAATGTTTGCTCTTGGGCCAGCAAGCTCTGTGTGTGTATGTGTTGTGTTCTCTGTATGCGTTTGGATTGTGATTTCATTTTTGAAAATCGTGCGACAACCCCTCCGCATATCGAGAAGAATCGATTTCGAACCGTGGACCAGCCGTGCTCCAGCGCTGTTGATACAATGGATTTATCCCCCCCGCCAAACAAACAAACAGACAGATCGTCCTGGACGGTTTGGAAAATTGGGGAAAAATCGGGATCGACAACGGCTGGAGCTCTCTCACAAATTGCGTTGGCGAAACCGAAACGATGGGGTCCGAGACCAAGGGGGTTAGGTACTTGGAAAGTGATTATGCGTGTCGTTTGTTTGCGAAGCGCACAGCAGCAACCACGTTACGGCGATAGGCCTAGCGTGTGTGTGTGTGTATGTGGAGGAGGAGTGGCGTCGAATGGCTCCCCCCGCTTATTGCATCCTTTTGGGGTGAAGCGAAACAAATTAACAGATTAACTGACAGTCCAGCGGAAGCGCCATGTACAGGATGCCACGTTGGACTCGAACTCCGACTCGGGCAGTAAATCTGTCGAAGTAGGCTGAACACAAGAGCAGGAGTAGAAGTTGCCCATGAGGACTTTCGTCCTCACTGCTGCGTGGTGCGAGCAACAACAACAGATATCCATTTGTTTGCCAAACACTTTCGACGTCAATTAAACGTATTAGAGAAAGAGAGAGAGAGGGAGAGAGAGAGAGGGGAGGTGCAGAGAAGTGGTCATAAAATTAATAGATATGAGTTAGCAGCTCGCTCGACCACACACCCACCCTGCCATGCGTTGGTCAATGCTGGAGCTGCAGAGCTGCGTGCTTAAATTACTTGTGTGTGCTGTGGAGTGGAGTGCGCTCGATATTTCTGCTGGATTTCCCTGGAGAAATCTGGAGCCGAGGCCTAATTTAAGCCACTCGACGCATTCCAAGCGGGCGTTCACTCCGAATTAGTGAGGAAGAGCACACTTTCTTCTTAATCAGTTTTCGGCCTACTATGTGTGTATGTGTGTGTGGAGTGACAGGAGCTCGCCACAGGAGTATTTGGCGAGATGCCAAAGGGAGCTGGAGTGGCTGCATCGAATAACTTGATCGAAGTAAATTAAGTTCCAAATTACGGCCTCCAATCAAATCACACCCCCCGCCCCTTCCGGTTTCCGGTATGCGAATTAAAGCTGTCGATAATTTCATCATGGCGACGGATATGAATTGTGCTGTGGATATTTTTAGTACACTGGAAAAAAAATAGTTAGTACAACCATCGACACAGCCAACGCGCCTGAGGGGACCGGTTATACCGACCGAGTTGTGGTCCTGTTTCGATCGACGATTATGCTGTTGTTTGATCAGCCTTAACTGTGCAATTCGCTTGTTCACGCAGATGCGTTTTATGGCCGTACAAACGCCATGCCCTTCCGGGTGAACAGCGACCGTTTGGGGGCCCCCCGAAATTAAAGACCGGGAAAGAAACAGCAAACGCAGCAGCAGCTGGCTATGGGAAGTGGTGGAAGCCCCACCGAGGCTTTCAATAAAAATACGCGCTCCATTACACGATCCCGCGAAGAAGCGTCCTTTAAGTAATTAGATTGTGAACAGGAGGAACAGAGGGGGTTGGATGGGTGGGGGGGGGGGCATCGTTTAGGGCCATCGAGAGGTCTGGATGTGGGTGTGGGGGCGCTCCAGTGGTACGTGAAACTGCTTGCACACTCGTAATTGCCAGTTTTATTGCCAACACTAGGTCAACAGGCCAAGAGGAGCAGCAGACGGGCCTCGGCGTCTGCCTGCTGTGAGATGCCCGCCGTGTGCTGGTGTAAGGAATCGATCAATGTTGCTGACGATTAAGATATAAAAATGAAGTTTGGGAAATGTGTTCCAGCGTTACTTCCGGGAGTGGTTCCACTGTTAATGGTCATTTTACGGAATGCGGACTTAACGTGCCCTGAAGTACGAATTACGAAGCTTGTGCTACGTGCTAATGAGAGGACTCTTGTGACAGTGCTCTGCACTACTAGCTAACGTCTGTTTTCATAAGAATAGAACTCACTTTTTAAGTTATAGAAAATGATGAGTTGTGGCAAGCTTAGGAGAGTTTCCGAATAAAAACAATCGAAATCATCGAAATGTCAAGCCTGACGGTGTATCTGCGGTTGACTGTTGTTACCAAGCCGTACTAAACACCATCTAACAAGCTAGACATGAAGTCGAGACATTCAATTCGAGATACTCTCCATCATCCTCCGGTAATTGACCACCAGGACATGGCCTCACTCCTGTGTATCGATTGTTGTGATGACGAATGAATAGACAACCATATCCTCCGACCCGGCAGCAGGAAGTAACACAACGTTCTATTACGAGCAACTCCAAGGTTCCTCCCTCCACCGGTGAAAAAAGCCTAATAAATGTCTCGGAAGTCAAGGCCTCACGTACATCACGCAAACGGAACTGAAAGTCGCCCGGAACGACTCAAACGGTTCTCCCATTCATCTTGTGAGCCTCCGGGAAAAACCTGGTGCTGCTGCATCCATCATTATCGACGTCATCGGCAGGACAGAAGTTTGGCCATGCCGCTCACGTGCCTCGCTCACTCCCTTTCTTCCCCTCCTTCTTCAGCTTCATTAGGGGCTCATTGCCAATCGAATCGAGCTCCAGCCGAGCTTCTTCGATTGATCACAATCACAGGAAGAAGTAGCACAGTAGCAGTAGCCCTGAACCTGGGCTGTTCCTCTTTTTCATCCTTATCCCTCCCTTTACTGTGCTCGATGCACAAATCTGGCGGCGAGCCTTTCCTTGTTGTCCTCACAGTTCACTGGCATAGCTGAACCCCCCCCTATGTCTCTCCTGCTCGATGCGTCGACAAAAGGACCTCCTCCCCTGGTTTCGATTTTTTATCGCCCAACATCATTGGGCGGAGGGCGAGTGTGGGAGGAGAGTGTCTGGCAGGGGAGAGATTGGCATTCAGTGCATGTGACACACATCGTTAGGAGGCCAAATTATACAGTTTGCCGACGAAAGGTGCCTATTTTCGGGGGTAGGGGTGGAGAGAAGGCGTTCGTGCAACGCCCATCCGTCACTGGCGCTTTCACCGGCTCCGGCTTGTCGGTTAGATTGATCGGATCGACAAGTACGGGGCTGCTGTCGTGCCGTTATGGCGACGCAATCGTTGTCGGAAGGCGACTACCGGATTCGGTAGTCAAATGATTGGAACCTTTTCTCTTTTTGCTTCTCTTTTTTGCTTTACTTTTCAAAAAACGCGACTCAACATCGCCGGAAGATGCGTGCCGGAGGCACAATCTAAACTCGGGACAAAGTATTTGCCAAGTATTACGCACCGACTGAACTGAACCGGATTACGTGTGCGCCACCAACTTCTCACGTTCGTCTTCGTCTTCATCGTCGTCGTCGTCGTCGTCATGGCCGTCGCCATCGAGGCCAAAAACCAATCGACCACCGAACGTAAACAACTTCGAACGCGACCACTTGTTCCCACAAGCAGCCCACGGCAGCAGAGCGGAACCTCCAGAACAGAACGGATCTCGGGACTCCGGACCAAGAGAGTTGCCACAAATCACAATGTTGCACCCAGATGCTCCCCGCCGTGAGAAGCGTGAGACTGCGGGTTGGGAAACCTTGAACTAACTGTGCGGCGGTCGGCGGCCTGACTCTAGTGCGCCGATTAGTTATTGTTTATATCTCTCGTTTTCCTGTTTTTGTTTTCTCACTCCACCGACTGCAAAATGGGGTTCTATCAAGGAGAAGACCGAACAACACATGAAACCGGACTCGATGTCCGTGCCTGTGCCAGCGTGTGTGTGTAACTGTGGAGTTTCATCCAGTGAGTGAGAGATGATGTATGTTCTACTGGGTGACATGGGGTGCGGCAGAACTGGCAGCAGTGGCTTGGGATATCGTTCGATTCTACATTCATACAGCCGAGCTCTGGCCATTTGATACTCAACAGATACCGGTTTCGAGTGTCAAGCCGCCAGTCCGGGTGGTAGATTATGCTTACGGCAGTAGATCGGTTGACTTTTTTTTCACTTAATTGTGCAAAGTACTACGAAATTTTACCCATCGTTTTATCTTTTAAAGGAATTTAGCATTCAGTACGACAAACAGCATCTCCCGGAGGAACTTCCAACAAAGGAAAGGACAGGAAACCCCAATCTTTTCATGCTGCTGCATGAGTGGTAGACGGAATGTCTTCATGCACATACCAATCCATCTAAGTAGGCTTTCATTCTATCAGATGCCATCACTACATCAGAGAATACATTTTTGAGGTTATGGTTGGAAGGATTCATTTAATTAACGAAGTTTCTGAGGAAATAT
>NC_064874.1:9769271-9779271 GCF_943734745.1 Anopheles darlingi | reverse complement strand
CACTCGAATTATCGATACACACACACGGAGGAGAGAGAGAGAGAGAGCACTACATTGTTTGTCCGGAAGCTGGCGCCGCCATGTGTTGCACGGAACTGGAACTGGGAGTTGGAGGCAACCACCGGGACTACGGGGATGGCTGGAAATGTGTTACAAAGTGTCGAGTGCCTTTAGCGTGCCGCTTGCAAGCTTATCAACACAGCAGCTCCCGTTTCTGATTGGAAATTGATTCATTAGATGTGTGTTATTCATTCGGTTTACTATTTTCCACCGGCAACTTGATTGTCAAGTAGACCGGCTGGCTGCAAGTACTATTACTACTACGGCCTACTAGATGCCAGCTAGATTGCTTATTAGTTTTCGTTGATTGGTCTGTGTGTGTGATATTTAGACCAATTTTCCCCCCGCGAAGAAGCCATTATGCGGATGCCGGTAGTGAACTGCAGACGAACGATCTGCATGGATACCAATCCAAATGCCATTCCAGTGGAAACCGTACAAAGCTCAGTTTCAATCATATTAGCTGCTTTTCAATTTACATACTCACGACGCGAGGCTTCTTCTTCCTCGTAAATTGGTTGCTCCCCTCACGAACAAAACGTCGTCACTCCCACCGACGAATGCACTTCCACCACTGGTCCTGGTGCTGGTGCTCACCATCCCTTTCCTTACATCGTGTTCAACGCTAGACGAAAGTGATCCAGCCCGCCATCCAGCCGCCCAGTCTTTACGACAAGCCGCCAGTGAAGATGAAGAACTTTGGAACACCAGCTGCTCATCTTAACAACGCGTCTTCTCCCCCACCCCTCCCCGAAAACCTACTCGTTCGCTCGTTGAACCGGAGGCTTTCGGGACGCTAAATGGCAAATGTGTCTGGTTAAGGACCTAGACTGGGGCTCCGTGTGTGTGTGTGCAGTGTGTAGCTCAGCCCTTCGAGGTTTTTGGCTGGTTGCGTGCTGGATCGTAAAATGAAATTGGGAGGAAATTTCGCTTAAGTAAACATTGCCGAACCACTTCCGACCGCGGATACGCGCGGTGGCGGCTGCTTCCTCCTGTTCCTCGGGTTCAGCTCGGCACCCAAAACCGGGCGGTAAATGGTGCCGGCAGCGACTACGAGTAGCAGCATTCGTCACTAGCTGGCGCACCACTAGAGAGAGAGAGAGAGAGAAAGAGCGAAGGTACTATGGTGTGCTAATACCTTCTGCCTTCTGCAGGCGGCTGAGCAGCAGCGAGCCTTGGCAGGCAGGACGCTACGTTCGCTGGCATGACGTGGCGTGGCGTGGCCTGGCGCAAATAAAATTAAATGATCCCCGGTTTTATTACCTGTTGGTTTCTCGCGTCTGGCATTTCTCTCGACCACGACCACGAGCCGACGAATGGACGAATGAGGCGCGTTGGGCTTTGAGCTTTATTTAAATTATAAACCTGCTGCTAATGTGCCATAAGCCTTGCCAAAGGGGGTGGGCGGCGACTGGTGGTTCGTAAGGTCTCCGAGGAGCAGATCTGGAGGGAAAATAAAATATTTAAAACAAAAATCATTTGGACTACAAATTGGTCTTCTTAAAACCGAAAGAATGATCATTTGCTCTGGGCGGGAGTGGTGGATTTTGGAAATCGCTTTCATTGAATCTTAAACTAGAGTTATAGATCCATTCAAGGTGCATATAGTCGGTACACTGGGTTTAACCAGTGTGTCATAAAGGTTCTAGGTTATCAACTGCCAGGAGGTATGTAGCACAATTAACTTTAGATAATTTGGTTCCTCCTTGATATGTTTCTGCATTTATTTCGGAAGTCATTATGTACATTACTTGAGAATTCTACGGATACTAAAGAAAAGGTCGATCGCAGAGAGTATTCGAGCATTGTATCTGGATTAACGGACTATTTCTTAATTTCATTTTACAAAAAATAGGCATAAGCAAAAGTATGAACTCACTTCTCTTTTACAGTTACCTACCAATTTTACAATTACTTTAAACTCAATGGCTTAATGGCATAACTTTTTTATATGTTTTTTAATCATTTTAAAACCAGTTAAAACGACCCCATATGCTGTAGTCTAGCATTATCATAATCATAATCTAATCGTCCCTCACATTGTCCTTCGCATATGTCAAGGATTTTAACCAAAAACCCTAGACTACTCCAGTAACCTCCTGGGGACGGTCAACTCATCATCATCATCATCATCATCGTCAGATGAGGGTTCTTCACCAGTGCCCATGTGCACGACAGGATCGCGAAACAATGGGGCACATAATTGAAATTGCAATCTCTCCCTCTCTCTCTGTCGCTGGTCTGGCCCACCGAAAGGGTATGAATGTATCCATAATTAAGGCACTCAAAAATGAACCACGAATTCGAAACCGAACCTCACAAAGCCACCTCCCTCGGTAGGAATGGTACAAAAACCGAGGTCGAGTAAATGGCGTATAACATTTCGTGTCCAGTGGCCGGCGATCAGTGAGCGATCGCTGAGTGCATACGTCAGACGCTAATAATTAATGCTTTCGATCATAATCTGCGCAAACGAGCAGCGGTGTGCGGAATCACACTCGCGTGGCGTGTGGCGAAGGGAAAGCCCTCGAGTTTTCGCAGAGATTCGCAGAGGAAAACGATTTCCACCGAATTGCACATATGGATGCAAGCGGTGAAATGGTGTCCTGTCCACTCTCTCTTTCTCTCTCTCTCTCTCGCTTCGATGATGCCTTCTGATATGGCGTCCCCCTTTTTTCGGTGTGTGTGTGTCTTTTTCCACATTGGCCAACCATGCTGGGAAATGGACAGAAAAAAGCCGAAATTACATCATAAATTAATAAAACGCAAAGTTTGCGCACCGAAGGGATTTGCGCCGCCGCGCACCCCGCAATTCATTCATTGTTTCCTTGCAGGCCTTGTGGGCCGACTCCGGCCGCCCAGGTCGCTGACCGCGTACCCATGGAAAGTGGGCACTTGGTAAGTGGAAATGGTTCGGTTTGGAAAATCTTGTCCCCTTTTCGCCGTCCATTTTCTCTGTTCCCTCGCGTGCGCGTCCGTTATTCGTGGAGAACGTGTTTTTTTGGCAGCCGCTTCGCGCGGCTCCCATTAGTACACGGCGGTAGCAGAGGAGGGTTTTCCGGATTTTTCTCCGGTGTATCGGTGTACCTTCGGTGGAAGTGAAATGGAGTGAAAGACCTTTTATGGTCCCGTATGGCCGTCCGGGTTTTCCACCCGGGCACAGGTAATGGACTGGACGGGAACAGGGGACTCCCGAGAACAAAACCGAGAAATTAGAGAACGCGGCGCAGAGACAGCGAAATGGACCCGGCAGTGGTGCATTGGAATGTAACGCCAAAACAACAACAACAAAGAGACCAACAGCAAAAAAAGCGGGAAAAAGTTTAGATAATTTATTCTACTCAAGAACTCCCTAAGGAAAAGAAGGAGGAGGAGGAGATGGAGACCGATCCCTCTGGTGATTGTTTTTCGCTTTTCGCCCGGTGTCGATGGTATGTAATGACCATTCAGTGACCGACGGACCGCACGGACCCGGGGGGGGGGGGGGGGGGTTGGTGCACTGCGGCCCGTAAAAAAAGCGGCCAACAACAACAACATTAATAAATAATGAATAATCCAATGGCAACAACATGCGCCAACATGCCGGTTCTCCATTTGGCCGACTGTCATCTCTGGAGAATAGTCGGGAGCAGTATTCGGGATTCTCCATATCCATATCCCCGGGAGCACAGAGCAAGCGGATGGACGGTGGTAACGCATGTGCCTACTTTAATTAAAAGGCGTTAGAGCAAATTTGGGAAACGATGTTCCGCGCTCCTGCAACGCCACCGGCATTACACGGACGAGCACCAGGCATCTGTTGCCCTTCCTGTCACGCCCGGGAAAATGTCAAGAAAAATGTGTTTCAGTAAAATGGTCCAGGGCAAGCGGATGGAATTTGTACCAAAAGCATCACCACCAACGGTGTGCTCCATCGCCTTGAACGCGCCTTCGAATTCACGGTCCCGAGGAACGTGTTCAACGCGTTCGGTTGGAATCCTCCAAAAAGGGTTCACCGACCTATATAATAGGATGCCAGCAAAGGCGGCCATTTTTTGATGAAACATGATGGAATTAATTATTTCTGACGGAACAGCGCGAAACACCGGTAGAAGGTAGGGGGGGGGAAGGAACCGCTGTTACAGGGGGGCAATTTAAATTGATTCCGGAAGCGTGTTTGCCTTAAAGTATATTGCGCCACCGTTCGAGTGTTTTCGTGTAAGTACGAGGCACATTTCTTCATTCAAAAATGACTGTCTCAAAAGTGACGTCGATTTGACATCGATTTCAAGCCCGTTTCCATTGGGGAAGCTAATCTGGGTCAGCAATCGATGGATTTTGTGGTAGATAGAATTTCTCTTGCTCACATGCTATCCAGGTTGCTCGCTACTCTTAACTTAATCGGTGAGATTAGATAAGAGTGACGGCAGAGTTGAAACCCTCGAGTCAAGTACCAGCGCAGTGGCACACTTGGATAAAAATAGTTCGCGTGATTCATCGAGTTTGCTTGCCCTTGGCTCAGAGGACCGGGTTTGCCGACAAAACAGAACACAGGCGTTGTTGTTGGAGTGTTCTAGTTGGATTCGCCGGTTTCCTCACTTTTTCTCGCTCCTCCGCCAACAGTTTTGAAAACATTCCGACAAGTGTCGTCGGAAGTTCACGTTGGATTCGTGCTTTACCGAACTGTTGTTCATTTTGTTTACTCACCCAGTGAGTGAATTTCGGGAGGGAAAACTCAACACTTGTGGTGAATTTAGGGGAAAACCTGCTTACCACCGTGGCGAATTTGACGGGATTGTTTAATTGGACATTCGGTTTTCTTTTGCCGTCGAGGCTTCTTTGTTTAACAAACCTTCAAAACATGTTTGCGATTTTGTAAAAATAAGCCACATGATGATTTGTTTTTAGTAGTTTTTCCACTGTAAACTATTTTACAATAGTATGTTTAATAAGAATTCTTTTGAAACTCATTCATCAATCATTCGAACTGCTCGATTTCTTTGCAATCACTCGCGCACACGTGGGGGACATCGCCATCGCCTGCAACAGAATTGCGTTGGCGCGTTAAACGCATAATTGAAGATAAGATAAGGTCTGGGGCAGATATGATGGCGTTGGCTCGCTCGGAAGCTCGAGGGGAGATCTATTACCGTTGTGTCGTAAACTGGAATCAACACAGAGCATTTTGACGTCGACGTGGTGTACAACACTGTAGCCTAGACAATATCATGGGCATGGGCAGCATGCTTAACGACTTCTTCACAATTGGATAAAAAAAAACTCCATTTAAACGTAACTAAAAACAGTTCGTATTCTACATCTCTCGCCGGCTCGGCTGCTATTGACCCTGGCTCACATTTCACGCCGTCCAGCGTCGCGTTATGCTGGGCCCCTCCCTTCTTCTCCGTTGCCCAGCATCAGCAGCAACAGCAGCATAATATATTTTAATTTCCAACACTGCAGCAGCGAAACGGTCACATGAAGCCAATGAACACATCATCAGCATCTCCGGAATCGTCAACGGAACTCCCCGATAGAGAACCGTGGCCGTGGCCAAAGGATGGAGCGTGCGGTGCGAAAAACATGTCACCGGAGAGCAGCGGCCGCAGCAGCATAAAGCAGTCGGTTTTGCTTAGTCAGTGTTTTATGAGCGTGACTAACGATCCAACGACCGCGACGACAACAGCAACGACGACGACAACGACGACGATCAAGATGACTCTTGCAACGGACCAACCACCGGTCTGGTCTGGCGGACACGGATAGTTGCTGTTGACATTATGGTGGGCCGTGATGACGCGAGAAAAGAAAATGAAAACGCACGGACCGTATTGTGGTGGCCAAAGTCGCCGAAACGAAATGGTTTATTTACCTTCCGAGAACCGTTTCCGAGGAATGTTGTTCTTGGGTATAAGAAGTTGGACATATTTTGGTCCGGTTGAGGACCGGGGTCCGGAGTTGAATGGTAGCTTAACAGAACGTAACGGAGGTTTGGTCTCCTGGGCGGTCAGCATATCATAAATATATACCATCCCAATAGCATATTATCGAACAGTCCAGAAGGGACTCACCAAAGCCGCGACTGTTGAGGGGTGTTGGCGTACAGCCAGTCGATATACTGCGAGGCATCGGTAAAACCGATATACTGTTGCAGGTTGCACCTGCGGGATTCTTCGAACGTGTTGCTGAACGAGACCAACCCTTTGAGATACCAACGGTTTTGGAACTCAAAGAACATACCACCACCACTATCACCATGGCAGACACCAGTACCTAACGGAGAAGGAGAATAGTAGTTAGAGATGTGCGAGGTCTCTTTAGCGAGCAGAAAGCCGTATGCAGCTTATACCGTTCTTGAATCCAGCGCAATACGCCTTGGCGTGCAGCAGTCCACCAAAGAACGTCCGATCGCTCGTCAGACAGGTGTGTGAGTCAATGACGGGCATCCGGGCCTCGTTCAGTGCCGTTGCCAACCAGTTCTCATCCGTCAAACCCCAACCAACGACCGTACCGGCTAGGCCAATGACATTGGGCAACACAAAACCATCGTCACGCTTCCACAGGCAAACTGGTTGGATGTAGTGACTGAAGAGGATCGGAACAGCGACGCGCAGGACCGCTATGTCGTTCTCGAACGTCGCTGGCACGTAACCACCGTGGACGATACTCTCTCGGACGCCGTACTCCTCCGAGTGTTTAGCATCTGCGCTCGCGAGGTTAAAGCGACCCAGCTTGATCAGGAGATCCACCTTCGGCAGCTTCCGACCACTGACCGCATACGTTACACAGTGAGCTGCCGTAAGGATCAAATACCGATGCACGATACTGCCACCGCAAGCATAGTCGAAGCTTATTCTGTCTTCTGCCCGTTGGTAGAGTGCCGCATGCCACGGCCAATCACCCGGTCGTGTCCGGTAGCTACCCTTCACACGCTCGTGCCTCGACAGTTTCCGTTCGCCACACTTTGCATCGTCATAGTCCTTGACGAACAGTTCTGTCTGGTACCAACCGTGGCACAAGATTCCGAACAAGCCAATCACTAACAACACTGTCGTCGATGGATTAACAGTATGTGCCATAACCGAGGAACAACAAACACCCCGTTCGACGATCGCAGTTAAACTATCGCGATACGATACGATTCGTGTTGTTGATGATTAGCGTGACTTGAACCGAAACCGGAATGGTAAGATATTTGCATCTCAACACCATGAAACGCTCTACCTTTGAGAGTGCCGAGTTGAAGCGTGTGCCAGCCGGCAGGGGAAATTACCGTCTACCTGGAGAGGAGGAGAACGAATATTACGGTAGAAGACGATCACGAACGTTGGCCTGAATACGGTTGGGAAAATCCGTCCGTAATCTTTAACGGCGAATCGATGACATAACGCAGCCTTCGTGGAACATCGACGCAGAGCGATCGTCAACATTAGTATAAAAATAGAAGAGAAACCAGAAACTTGGCCATTTAGTAAGGTGCGCGGATAGTGAAGGAAGGAATAAAGTGAAGAAAGGAATAATAATAAGGACCAATAAGGAAGAGTTATGTACAAAATAGTAAAAGAGATTAGATTACTGTAACAACAAGCCCATGAGTTTTTAATGTAGCGGATGACAAAACGAATACGATTAATTCCTGGTAAAACTTCGAAGCTGGTTCGAAGCCATTGCTCTTTTGCTAAATATACAGCCCCTTCTATGACCACCTCTAAAGTATGGAATGGAATACTTAAGTAATATATTAAAGTACTACGTCTGTTCTAAGTCTTTGGATTTGAATATGTGAAAAGTGAGAAAAACATAGTTACACTGTGACCATCTAAAGAAGTTGTAAAACAAATAATTTTCCCAAATATCTGCAAAAGGATCACTGTATTTACAAATCGTTTCGCTTACGCCCAAAACGGTAATCGCTGCTGGAGAAGCTGCACCAACACGATTCCGCTTTGTCCAAAGAAGCTGTAGCTACAGGAAACACAGACATTCCTGTAAGTGCTTCTCCCTTTCACAACAGGCATGCTAATGGTGCTAAGCCGGTCCGCCCCATCCAAGGACAGTTAATGCCGCCCTTTTGCCACGAGCATATAAATGCGTTCCTCCGCACAATTTACCGCGACCATCCAACCGGCACACCCGGTGCGTCTCGGAGCAGAAGCTGTCGATTAGCCATCCCCGGTCCTCACGGTCAACGTGTCGATGAGTGTTCAGCGTGTTTCTTGCTTCGGTGTCACCATAGCCGACACCTTGCCCATAGCTGATTATGGTCCATCCTTTCGCAAGGACATTCTCTGCCAGAAGGATAGCCAGGATTATGCTGGATTGGGTGGTGGTGGATACGAAAGAAGGAAAGGACATCTTCCTGATGAGCTCGTCATCGGTGTCACATTTTTGCACGGCTGCTTATGTTGACTCTTTAAGCGAGCCGTTTCATTTAGCCAGCCTTTGGCTGCAACGGAACGGTTGGCGAACAGAGCGTGAACAAAACAACCGGCGACCTTGGCTCTTAAAGAGAATCCCGACCGTAGCAGGCTACGGAGTCGAAGATTATGAAAGGCTAGGATGAAGATAAAGGATCTAAAAATTCATCTGAGAATCTTGCTAGTTGGTTCCCGCTACAGTTTCTGCTACATTATAGCAAGTATCGTGAGAAGATTTAATGTGGAAAAAGGATCTAAGGTTAAACACTGGAATTATCAGATATTACTTTCCGGTGCTTAATCATTAGATAACTAAATGCTAGACCCCAAACGAAGTTCATTAGCCGCGTATCCTGCTGCGGAACGGAAATGTCCCCGGACATAAATGGCACAATATGGCCCAGCATTTTATATGTTAAAACATAAAAAGGACGCCGGGTTCGGCCCACTACCACACACACACTCGGGGCAATTACATCAAATTAAACGCACTTAATGTCATAAAACATGCAGCGAACCTAGTTCCTACTCGGTCGAAGTGACATGTTTTACAGCTTGACCGTTCCCGTGCTCCAGGGTACTTAACCACCGGCCTGCCGGCCGGCGATGACGAAAGCGCCAGCTTATCTCAGTGCCAATACCCTCTCCATTACCCCCTCAGCCGGCGGTCAGAAGCCCCAATGTAGGCCAACAGAAAACTAATTTAGTGCTAACGCCGGCCACCGGTGGTGGTCACCGGTTGTGTTATGAGCTTCGTATTTACCCTCCGGGCATAAACGGGTTCCACCAAAAACCAGCTCATTGAGATTGCGGCCCTGCCCTGTGAGTTGCGGGCGGTACCTTATCAAATGGCTCACGGCGTCAAGTGGCCGAATACCCGTCGCTGCCACCACTGCCACCGCCACCGCCACCGTCGAGGGCTTCCGTATTCCGCATATCTTTCCATCAAGAACACCGATTGTCCCGATGGACCACGGCAAATGCCGGTTGTGCCGGCCGGTATAATTCATAGGAATTTATGGCGTGGCGGTCAAGCCCCACACCAAGTGTACCAATCGCGTCTTGCGCGAAGCGGAACGTTTCGCGGCGTGACATTCTTCCTTGACCGCTTGACCGTTAGATGGCGGGCCATAGGTTTCACAGTGGCACAGATTTGTGGGCCACCATGGCTGCCATGTTCCGTATTCGGTTCGCGGCACGAGATGCCGTGCGAAAAGCTGGTTTTCCAAAATTCTTCAAATGGCACCGAGAAATGCGAAGCTCCCCGCGAAGTCCACGACGATAAATCAAGTTGGTAATTAACATATTTCGGGAGCTCAAAATTCACTCTTTCAGAGGCAGCGAGGGAGAGGGAGAGAGAGCGCGCGAAGAGGGTATTGGTGGTTGTGGTTTGGGGGTTTGTTTTGTTGGAGAAATAAAAAAAGATATCCAAAAATGAAAAGTGAGTAGGGGACATTTGAGAAACGCTCCATAAAACAAACGTAACTCCCGGGGAGCATCCCGGATGGTGTTCGGTGACTTCAAGACATCTCCTTTTTTGCGGA
>NC_064874.1:9716771-9764271 GCF_943734745.1 Anopheles darlingi | reverse complement strand
ACATGTGACACTTTCGCCGGCTGGAATCGTGAGCCAGAAACGTAAACACTGGCCACATGTGCGCTCCAAGTAATCACCATCCCACTCTACCTCCTGCAGGAGAGAACACAGAGAGCGAGTCAGAACGTTTCGCCTGACACTTGTTCCTCACAAGATATGGACGCGTACTCATTGCGCATAATGCGCGGGTAGGAAAGTGTGTGGGAAATTAATTTCCTCTCCCTCGGGTTCAAGGGACCCTATTTCGCTATTAAACAAACTGTTTACTTTTGGGCCGAAAAGTATTTGATTTTCATCTCGCCGTTCACCGTCGTGTGTGTTTGGTTTTCTTGGGTTAAGTTCAATGAACGGGAGCGGGAGGGGTGCGTGTGCTGTTGGTGACTTGTTTTGTTAAAGGACTAGTTTCATTTTGATCTATTGAGGTAATTTCTACGGAAAGCCAGAAAATCAAATACACCTGCCAGAGGATGTAGCGCGCGTGAGTCGTCTAATGAAAGAATAACGGCTCATCAAGATTGTTGTACATTTCGAGTATTCTCTTCCTGCTGGCAAGGATTTCATTCGATGTGCTGTGCACCCTAGTTGGTTTTCTCTTTCCATAAAACCCTGGAAGCGATAGACGTCAGCTATTTTATATTGTAAGACCCCGTTATTAAATATGTATAACTCACTCCGTTGTGATCAATTTTCCAATAAAGTATGCAAATACTCCATTTCTATTCCACTAGAAACATGGCTTGAGAGTAGAATATTATGCTACTGAAAACACCTTCCTGCCAAATGTAAAGTAAACATTTTTGGATGTTTTTTACCTTTATCTCTAACTTCTTTTTAGCTGAAGTCAAGTTCGACATATTCTAAGCGACAAAAACTATGACGGAAATTTAACATAGAAGGCATAGCATGGTTTGATGCTCCAAGCAACTAAACAAAAAAGGCATGCGATTTAAATAATAAAACTAAAACACTGCATGTTTACACATCTGGTAATGTATTCTGTAATCTGCCATATCTCATGCTTATCGACGTGAATGTCGTTATCCTAGTTTTCTACACTTTCACTCCTAATTCATACTTTCGAATGCACCAAGCAACATTATGTAAGGTATTCTGGCGCCGAGTAAGTGTCAGTTCGTTAATCAAATTCAAGAACAGTAGTTAGACATCCCAAAAAAAAAAGTAAACCTGTATCCTGCATAATTACTATTCATTGCATGCGTGCTCGTCTAATCGGCGCTAACCCGGTTCCAATTTACGCATGTATGTCGCAGCAGAGGCCAACAATAGCAATGCAGCAGCACAAGAGTCCCCTCACAAAAAAAAAACGAACTTTGTAAAACAATTTGTCTAACACATTCGATGACGGGAAACAAGCGCTTACACCGCATCGCCACCATCACCAGGATATGCTAATTATAAGCTGAAGGGGATCGGGAACACCTTTCGAAGTACGCAGCGCGCCCCTATCCAATTCTAGCCAGCCAGTCAACCAGTCATCCGATGAAAAAGTCCAAAGAATTCGGAGCACAGAGGTCAAAGTGCCCTGTGCGAAGTGCTTCGACAGTAGAAAAAGGGAAGCACATCTGGAGTGGAATCCTCGATCGAATGCGGAACCACTACTTTCGGTTCCGTTCGGCCCCTCTAGACCAGATGATGATGTTGTTGTCGTCCCGCAACAAAGCACCAAAGCCAGGACAATATTTAACGGTTTGTAGGTCCTGGCGGTCCTGGTTCTTTCTGGCTAAGTGATAAATGTGACTTTTAGCACAAATCCATTTAATAAGAGCCGCGCTCGGTCCAACCCGGGGGGAGAAAGGCCTCACCTCACTTGTCCTCCTTTGCACCACACTCGCACCCTAATGAACCGTCGTGTCTCCTGCTCCTGCAATCTCGAGTTCGAGGATGAGGTATTCCTTTTTATGTGGCCCGTCCGGTGGTGGTGTGAAGGGGGAAATTACACGGCATTTGAAGGAAAATGGCAACACGGCAAACTAACACTCTACCCTTGTGCACCCCTCATGGTTCGCGGTTCGATATGATCAATGCGTTCTGAAACATGCTTATGTTGTAAAACGGTGCCGTTTGTGCGGCGGTCGCGATGCATCCATCCGCTTCCGCCCGTTCCCCATTCCTGGGAACACGGATCCGTTCTCCATCGGATGCATCGGTTGCAACACAAAAACACATCAGAGAAAGGCGATGGCGATGTTTATTAGTATGTATGTTTGCACGGTTGCCGCGACCCCTGGCGCACCGAGGCAATTTAGATCGCGGTAAGAATGGCGAGGACATCGAGGAAGGATGGGAAAGTAGAGCATCATATGGATCGTCGTCCCTTTTTTTTTTTTCGTCCCCTCAAGTCCCGTGTGTGGTGGTGCCGTGTGCTTTGGATATAAATCATTAGCTTTTACTCTGTTGCAAATAGAGCAAAACAACAACGTTTGCGGCGCTCGTGCCGATGATTCCGTGCTGTGCGGAGAGGGACGGGAACGCGGACGCGGACGCACACTGGAATGATAAAATGGGGAAAGAAGCATAAAATGCGTCATAAATTAGAGGAGAAATCTATGATATTAGGAAGGATGCGATCATATGAAGCGAGCGAACGGTACGCCGAGAAATTACGTGCTGGAAAGGAAATTTGTAAAATATTATTACAGCCTCGATTGCAACGGAGGAGAGCTAGTGCGAGATCGGGGAATACATAAATTTAAGACATTAGGCGGCTAATTTCTTTCCAAACAATACGGTCGATGACGGACAAGCAGAGTGAGTGTTTTGGGTTTCAATTATGCTCAGTGTGAGCGTCCAATGTTCGCGATCCACGGAATCCGTTGGCAAAGGTCACGATCACGGGTATTCTTTTAAATACTAACGGCTCATAGGAGCTTCCAGGAATTCGTAGCCCGGCAAGGTGATTAGTCCTATCATGCTAGGTCGCTGGGTGATGCTACGCTCACAGTGGATGAGTCATGTCGGCGCTGTATGATGGATGTTTAATGGATGGAATGCTTTGATATAAAGTTGGGTTCAAAAAGTTGTCATCTCTCGCTTTTTTTATTTCCTTCATGACTAGCAAATTAAATCAGTTTTCGGATATTTGCAATTAAAAATGCAGTTGCTATGTTTCTAAATAACGAAAACTATAATTCAGATGAATTTTTCTATCCGTTATAATAGGAATAACCAACTGTTGCTTCTTTTTGAAATGGTTATTAACTAAAAAAATTATAATAACCATTTAATAACGGCAAGCAGATTGAACTCGGCCAAAACTGTTTCTTATCGGTTATACTCATCAACCGATTGAACATTAATTTTGTTAGACCCTTTAATGGTTTACTCATATGTTATGAAAATGGCATTGTACAAACCAATTTTAATCAGTATGAGAAATAATGTATAGGTGAAATTGCACATAAATGGATGCATAATGTGTTACTTATTTTTTTCCTATTGCTGGTGTTATAACGCAACAATAATTAAAATTTGAATTTATTTTCATTAAAATATTGTAGTTTATTTATTTAACAATTGATAGACCCGAGCATATAGATAAATGTTGATAAAAAGTGTTGTTTTATGCTTATAAACATAGCCCATATGCATCACCAACGTGCTGGGTACCCGGGTGCCCAACCGAGGGTTAAATAAAAAAATTACTATAATCATTTAATAACGGCCAGCACATTGAACTCGGCCAAAACTGTTTCTTATCGGTCATACTCATCAACCGATTGCACATTAATTTTGTTTTGTTACCCTCGTTTCGCTTTTGCGGCTACTTTGATTCCACAAATTGTTTACACTCCTCCTAGACATAGCATAATTATTAGCCCGTCGAGTTTCTAAGAAAATTTTAATTATAATCGAATCGATCGTTACTCAACCAACACATTCTATCCGTTTGATGATTCATAGGAATTGATTGAAGTTGACGCTTTGAAGGGCAGCCGATCAAGCGACGCTGCACCGCGCCAATTCAAAGATCTTCTCCTCGTCGCAGCGGTAAGTTGTGTTTTCTCTCGGCAAAGTGAACACGGGCATTCCCACAAGTGTTTCTCTCGGCGGATTCGATTTCACCACGGGATGCGTTCATTCCGAGAAGCGAGCATCATCATCGGGGATGCTGCTACCACATAGCGACGAGTTATGCTACGTCACACCCCTAGCATAACGAAGCGAAGCCGAACGGTCCAACTTCGGGTTCCACGAATTCGTGTGACAGTCACAGACACAACCCTCTGTCTGAACGGCGACGGCGCCACCCCCACAAACGTGCCCGAGCTCTCGACGGTGCTGGTTGTGCGACTAACAGTGACGACGACGGTGTGCGTTGTTGTTTGTGGTGAGTTTGTGACGCGAAGACCGTGGCGTGTGCCGTGTGTGAACAATCTGGAATGCCGTTTTCTGGCTGTCGTGTCTTCAACATTATTAGACCTCTTAAAAGGCGCGCGCGTGCATCGAGAGACGTTGCACAACGCGTTTTTGGAGTCTGTGCTCCTCCGGTGTGAGTGTGTGTCAATTGGATTAAACGACCATGGGGCCCCAACCCCCTTCCCCCTCGCTAAACTCGCTCGCTCGCTTGCTTGATTAACCCGCGACACCCCGCGGGCACATTCAACATAGATCGTGATCGTTTGTGGAGCATTAGAAGCGTAGAAAAAAAACAAAGCTGGCTGTGGTTCTCGTCGTCGTCTATTGTCTCTTTGCTTGAACCATCGATTGAATCACCTGCACAGAAACGCGCGTTCGTGTGTGTGCGTGTGAGAAGCTGCAGCAAAGGTGTTCAAAGTCAACGGCGACCACGGTGTACGGTGTTGGCCAGACGCGCCCACAAAGCCTCTTGCTAGTGGTCGTGCGTGGAGAGGCTGCTGCCACCCTTCCTTCCCTATAGAGCCACTTGTCTCTTTGCCCCTTTGCGCAACGTGCTTTTTCAAATTGTGCGGTTAAATGTGTGTGTGTGATCTCGCTCGATCGAGAGGTAGAGCCCGTGTACGAACACCCCGAAACACCTGTGTGACGTCACGCTCGGAGGCATACCGACGCGGTGGCCGCGCTGACGACGAACCCCCTCGCGATACCCAGAACCGATTGAAAACCGGCTTCTTGGCTTGGCTTGAAACAGTTCCCTTTGTTTTGTCTCTTTAGTGGCGTTGTTGGTGAATGTATAATTAAGAACCGATCGTCGAATTCTTCTGATTCCCGTGGTTTAGTTTGACCAACAATTGATTATCGATAGGAGTCGCGCGAATTGGAATTTGGTTTTCATTGGCATAGTTCACCCTTTGTGTCTTCCGCGAATGTAATTAAAGCATTTCTTTTACCTTCTCCCTTTTCTCCCTACCTGTAGTGTGAGTGTTTCAAAATGATTTACTGAGAATT
This sequence comes from Anopheles darlingi, assembly GCF_943734745.1. Taxonomy (NCBI): domain Eukaryota; kingdom Metazoa; phylum Arthropoda; class Insecta; order Diptera; family Culicidae; genus Anopheles; species Anopheles darlingi. Next base: position 9,758,886 of record NC_064874.1, on the reverse strand, counting down.
CGCAAAGCGTGGTGTGTGCGATCAAGTGAATCGAGCGAACGGGTCGCGATCAAGTGTTTTCCAGCAATTCTGTGTCCCCCATCCCCCCCTAGTGAGTGTGTGTGTGTATTGCTGCTGTGCGTGGTAAAGAGTTTAAGGTTTCGTTAGAAAAAAAATATACGTTCGCCGTTTCTAAGGATTCTGCCGTTTCCGGTTAGTGAGAGTCTTCCACGATCTCGCGCCAGGGAATAGCGCAAGAAGGTGTGTGTGTCGAGGGGGAAGAGCCTTGAAAATGGCCTCATCCTCCCAAGCCGGTGTGGCGAGCAGCTGGAAGGCGACGATGGCGCTGCTTGTTTGGATTACCCTTCTGCTAGGTAAGTGGAGAGAACAAGAAGATCGAAAGAGTATTTGGCCCCAAAATGCACCAGCCCCGTCGTCAGCTGCTCTCTGATTCTGCTTTGATCCATTCGGAATCGCCTGTTTTCCGTTGGTGTGTTCCAGGTTTTCCTACGAAAAAATCTCAAAAATATACACACACTTTCGCACACTCAACTGCTTCTTTATTGGGGAATTTCGTTTTCCCCTTAATGCCATGAAGAGAATAAATAAAAACAACCCAAAAGAGAACATCATGGCGCGCCATATTCTCGTGAGGTCCCCCCCCCCCTCTCCCCCAGTCCATGATCTTCCGTTTCACACACGGAAAGTGCTACGAAATTTGAACCATCTGCGAATTAGCCGACCCCAGCACCGACGTCCGGTGAGATCCGTTGGTGCAATTAACTCGTCGCAATTCCGCTCGATTAGATCCTAACCTTTGCGCTCTGCTGCAATTCTAAACTCCCTCCGAAGAACGGGTACCACAAAACGCAGCGCAGATAATGGACAATTTTGGGTCAGTCTGACCACACACATTAGGCGCATTGGCGATTGACATTTTGGAAATGAAATCGAGAGTGAAAAGAATTTTAATGCAAATATCGTTTCGCACTCGCCGGTAATGCGTCTGGCTGGGAGTGGAAGAAGAAGCAGGGGTTGGTTAAGCTAATGGCTGTTTACGTTAGAGCGACCTGATGCTCTTCTTGTAACTCTTTCCTGGGTAGAGGTGTGTCTGTGGTGCTGCGTGTTGTTCAAAAGTGCTAAACATTTTGGCGGCTCGTTGGTACGCATGTTTTGTAAATATTTTCTTCAAGATCTCAGCGTGCTGTGCTATGACCAGTCGGTGGCAAATCTGCCTTGTCCTACTTGGATCTGTTTGAATTTGATTTGAACAGACAGATCCTAAAGGGCCCTTTAGACTACTTTGATCCTGAATCTGTCAAACACTCGAAAATTAGGGAATCAAAAAAAGTCGAGGCCAGAATGTCTCTCTCCAAATTTCGACTTGGCTTTAATGGAACCACGCCACTTTCCAGAGAGAGGAGTCGTCCATGTCGACTACAAATTACCTACGATCCATTTGGAGTCGTTAAATTCAAACTTAACGATCGACGGCCGCCTACAAATGACTTCCATACGGTGCGATTTTTGCCCCTGTTATACCTGTGTTGCAACCACCGACCGGGGGTATTGGCTTCTGTTTATGCACGGTCCTGATATGTCGCAATGTCCTTCCGCACAAGCCACACACGACGACGACGGGTCAACTGCTCCTGCTACTCAGTTTTCACGGACATACGGGGCACCCAGAACGGCGTGTGGCGATGGAACGGATATTCCAACAGAGAGAGGCAGGTTACGGCCTCTCCTCTGCTCCATAGATTTTATGTCTATTTATACCACTTTGAACGCGTTTTCGTGGTTTGCCAAAGAAAGGAGACATGCCGCCACTGAGGGCCTCGCTAAACTCGAGCAGAGAGGAGAGGAGGTGTTTCGGACACACACCCAACCAACACCACCGCTAGGTCAGCGCCAACGACGCAGCGTCTTCACCTTCGCCACAGGTCAGCTGTTTTGCAGCAGCTTCTCTCAGCTAGCTAATGCAAGTTGGCATGTGTGGAGTGTGTGTGTTTGGAGGAAAAAGTAAAATCTTTCGCCGTCCCAAAAACACTCTCCGGAGATGCCAACGACGAGCATGGATGGGGGGGAGCACAAGGAGATTAGGTGTCAGAGGCGCAACTGGCCGCCAATGTCCGAGTGTCGTTTGTGCGACGAAAGACGCATCACGTTCGACCGAAAATAGAAAACAACCTCTCTTCGCTCTCCTCTCCGCTCGCGTCTCCTCTGGTCCATGTGATGTGATCGCGGGATCTCGAAAAAAAAAACATGAAAATGGATGGCATGACATGGGGGCATCTGCCGAAGCGGGGAGCGATGTGTTGTGTGGAGAGTGATGCTGCAGCTTTTGACCGAATGCCAAAAATTCCACCAGCAGCAGCACCGGCCAGAGCAGCCGAGCTCCCATCGATAGAGACAACCGTGACCAATTCCGGGCGAACGAAAGTGTTAAAAATCGGAAACTGGGCAATTGCAAGACACTGGGCAAGGCAGGCGAGAGGGAAGTATGGTGACGACGTTGTGTTGTGTTCGCCCTTCACTCCGGATAAACACACGATGGGCACGACTACGACTGCGGCCAAAAGTCGAAAGTTTTGTGGAAAAAATATGTTTTTCTCACGATCCTGCCTGATGCATACACACGTTGTCGAGAGTGGAACACAAATCACTCTTCCACGACTTCATTGTATCCAGCAGCAGCAAGCCCAGCCTGATGCACGTCGGTGCCTGGACCACTGCTGCGACCTCTGTACGTTGTTGTATCTCTCTAGTAGCTTGCGTAAATACACTTCCGCCAACATCATCGCGTCTCTACGAATTGTGCAGTCTCGTCGCAACTATAAATGGCGCGGTTTGACCACGAGCCGACTGTGTCGAGCACGGTGCGAATCATGTATCGATTGCCTGGTAGAGAAGCGAAGAGTTGCAAACACACAGTCTACGACGACGACGACAACATCCATTCGATCGATGGACGCCCCGGACTTGGACTTGGTCTGGTTGAGTCACTATTTTTAGTGACGGGTTGCGCTCGCGAACTCTATTTCACCGATATTTTATCGCGTTTTATCGGACATAGAGACCATTGGAGAGGGGAGGAAGGGAGCAACAGCACCTAACGCTTTTGCTCTAGATAGGTCGGTGGTGGTGCTCCCTTCTCTTATCTCTGCTATCGTTGTGAACTCAGCCATTCCTCCAAAACATATCAATCGTGTTGTGTGATTGTCGGGAGTGATAGTTTAGGTCATGAGAGGTGTGTGTCGAATGATGATGATTTTTGTTGGTGTGTGAGAGAGAAAAAGCGAGAACAGAAAGGTTGCTCCATAACCTCATCAATTTCATTTTGACAGAATTTAGAATTTGGATTTATGACGAAACAGAAGGTTTTATTATGGATCGCACTTGTCTCTATAGCTTCGCGTTTGTGTTCCGCTCTTCAAGCCATGAAATCGTTCACTTCACAGTTCCCCAAATACAGAAACTCGTCCGTCAGCCGGCTGAGCAGCAGCAGACACATCGCGTGTAGAATGTAAACCGCGCCATATTGGTAAAGACAGAGCTAGAAATGGAGCGATAGAGCAACACCGACACGTCACACAAGAGAATGTCCGATGCTCTGGTTGTGGTTCATCGATTTTGAAATGCATTCCGATTCCGTGGATGCCTTTTCGAACAAGCTGCACCACCTGCTCTCTGTCTAGTATATGTTTCAAGTGACATTCGAGCTCCATAATCGGTAGCCGGAAGTACGTAACGATGCACCCTCGACGAGGAGAAGCACAACTCCCCATCGGTGGGGGGACTGCCCAAAGGTCCATGACATAAGGGGCAACCTATTACACGCGAGTGGCGCGCGAAAGACGAAAGACAACATCACCTGACGTCGGGGTGTCCCACAAGAGGGACCGGGGACGTCCTTAGGTCGGGGATAATCCGGGGCTTAATGTGTGGGGGGACGACTGGATGTGACGGTCAGTCCCTTATAGTTAAAGGAAGTCTTCCAAATCCAGCAAACTCTGACTACTGATGGTCATTGATATACGCTTTGCTGCCACCCACACGAAATCAATAACCAGGTGGTGACGACGCGTTCTTCGAGGCAGAAGTTGAAGTAGCAGAGAAGGAGAGGAGGTACTTGTGTGGTGCTTGCCCCTATACTCGTCGTCTATTCCCTTCCCCGCGGCTGCTACTGGGTGAGAGGATTCGATTACCGCACGACGACGACAGCTGAAGGTCACAGCCGTCCCGGGGCCAGTTGGTGGACAACTTTTACGGTCCAATGGCTACCGCCGTCGCCCCCCTCCTGTGCCAGGCCTCTCTGCCACATAGTGTAGAAGGCGGGAGTGAAAGCAGTAGCGATAGTTTTTCATTAGCGTTCTTCGACGCTTCGCCGCCTTACAATCTGCATCCTAGGAGGTAGCAGTACGCAGAAGAGAGAGGTAGTCAGGCAGGCAGGTGATCACCAACCGGAACCATCGGTCAACCGCAATATGTGGCTATGCTTAAGGTTGGTCGATTCCCCTGAGGTTGGCTTTCGGCAGAGCATTGACGACATATCGATTAGGAGGAGCGCGCGTAAGCAGTAGAGAGGAGACTTCTTATACCTCCTTCTCCACAGCGTCTAAGAAGCCAACCAAAGTCACCACCAACGCGCGCCCGCCCGCTTGGTCGGCGTTTATAGCGCACGCCGCGAAGGGCGCGCACTATTATTATTCATGAGGATAACGAGAATGAAGTGCCCTCCATAATGCAGCATAATAAAATGTAATATCATTTGCTGGAATGACGCAAACCATCTCCACCATCCATTCTGTTGTACTAGCGTCGCCAAGGTCTAGCGCGAGCAATAGATGCAAAACGGAACGCTGATCGGTCTAATGTTTGGAGAGAGTATTAGAGGGGGATGGGCGGGCCACGTTAAGAGAGGAGCCGGCTGGGTACTATTTCTGGTTATGCAATCTATGCTGACTTATCAATCCTCCTGTGTTGGCGGAAATAGCACCAGGAAGGGGGGAGGGGCAGCCATGTACTATTGAGAGAGATCGATATTGAGAGCTGAAGGTCTCGAGAGGAGGTTTTGGAGTGAGGGATTCTTAGGAATGCGGAATGTGCTCACGAGTTCTTCAAAGAAGAGCCTCTCATGATGTACGAACCAGCCATTGTCAGATACTTGTTTCCAGATTTTGAAAATAAGTGGAGTCTACACACCACCCCCTGGTGTCATGGGGACATCTCACGTGAAAGGGTTTTTTTCTTCTATTTTTGTGTCCTTCCGACGACGCGAGAATCACTAGAGACGAGATCATCCCCCCCAGACCAAAATAACTCACGCGAAACACACAATTTCGTGCAACGTGCCAAACTCCTCGCGCGCGAGATCCGGAACAAATACAGATTCAACTCCCAACTTCTTCACCGTCGAGTGCGCGGAAACTGTTGCCCATTTCTTCCGCTACTTCTGCATCTTTTGCTGCTGCTGCTGCTCTTCCCTACAAAAGGTAAACATAGTCTCATAGTTTTTTTGAATGCGTGAAGATGCAAATGGAAACGCGGAAATGCAGAAGTTTGGTAGCATCGCACCCCCAACCCAAGGCAGCAACATTTCATCTCGTGATCCTCCTCTGGATACCCTGGTCGAACCGTTGCTTCCAGTCCTTTCCTGTTGCCTTTCACTGACGACACACCCGTCGCCGGTTGGGCATACAGTTCGGTGGGGGGAAAGATACAATTTCCAAAAATAAATACCCAAACTGGTTTCTAATTAACTCTCTCGGTGCGAAGAGTGTTCGTGTGTTTCAAGGTTTTTGAAGGGAGAGAGATCATTGAGAGACAACCATAATATGTGCATTTCATGGAATGTCGGGTTCCTTGTTGTGGAAATGCGCGAGCTATAGTTTTACGAAATGCGAGCCGGATTCTAGATCTGCAAACGAACGGAACGACGCGCGGATGTTGTTCCGAAGAAATACGTGCAGCAGACACAAAAAATGGGATTTGCAAAGTGAGCGTCGTATCCAAGGGTTACAGTTTATATGAGTGTTTGGAAAGTATGGTTTATAGACGGAAGTTGAAGCGTTGAGATCACGTACTTAATATTGAAATATGTAACTATAGAGTTTCTTTAGAAGTTCTGCAAAAAGAAAAACTTACACTCCTCGTAGTTCCGGCCGGAGTCAATTGCTTATTCCTTGAAATTGAACTACGCTACTCTCCCCCCTACTACTGCAGCAGTGCTTCGGTGACACCTCGACACCGCTTGCGAAAGATCTCAGATCGGAGAAAGATTAATGGCAATCACGGACCGGGAATCCTCCGAATGCTTTTGTGCGGAAGAGGACGGATGTGCTGCTCAAAACCGTAAAAAACCACCAGAGAGAGAGAGACGACCCCCCCGGGCCCAGGACAAACTGATCTTCTCAATCCGCGAGCACACAACGAGAGGTCGTCGATGTGTCGGCGAGAGAGGTAAAAGATGAATGATGCAGATGTCTCTGATGTTGTGTGTACTAGTCGAGAGTGAAATTTCCGTGACAGTTTCAGTACATTGCGAATTGTGGATGTCAGTAGCGGGCAGCGGGGTGTGGGGACCGTGGCATCATCATCGTAATCATCGCGACTAGTAGCAGTAGTAGTAGTAGTAGCAGCTGTCACTGTCGCCGTTGAGCCCTAACGCGCGAAGTGAGGCTCCGTAGAGGAGAAAAATGATGTCATCTGATACCATAGATCAAACGTGCTTCATCCAGCAGCATGCGGATGCACTTTTGCAGCAACACACTCACAACGACAACGTCATGGCATAACTGTGCCGGAAGTGTAGTGGTCGCTGTGTGTGTGTATATGTCAGAAGGACAGGACAAGTCTATGTTCCCGACGAGGGGGAGTTAAAGAAAAGAGCATCTTCAGGAGCACATTTTCCTTGCCATTCAATGCACTCGTAGAACAGCAACATTTTCCGTAACCTATTTCTCTGGATGTGTGGCGGCCTCCACAATGCACACCGGACGGGGGGCCACCAGGGAGTGAAGACCCCACATAGAGAGAGAGAAAAAGAGTGACACTTTTGTGTTCGAAACTTTCCTCCCGCTACAAGAGCTGTACACCGGTGCACAGATAGGACAGGAAGAGGAAAATGCGGCCGGCAAATGGCACGAAGCATGTGCGCGCCTAGAAGAGGAAGAAGAGGCACTGGATTGTTGCGGTCGGCGGCAGGACCAATCAAACGGTGTGTTGGAATGACATTCTCACGGGGTGGAAGAAATGTGTTCCTCGACATCATCACGATTGAGATGGATACCTTTTCGCAGGAGAGAGAGAGGGAGGGAGGTCATTCACTCACTCAAAAACACCTTTCACACTCCCCGTGGACTGCATTCGCGGCCCGATATACAGCCTCTTAGAGCGGGGGTAGCAACACAAGCATAAATGAAAATACTCTTCACGCGTTCCACAGTTCCACGAGGAAATCATTTGAGACTCACGATTTCCACATCACATTCCCTCTTCTTCATCTCATCTGACACCTGGATCTGGTGGATACCTCAGCATCATCAGCGTAGCATTAAAACAAAGCACAATCCCCGTATCCAACGAGAAGTGCGCGCGCGCCCGCACTGCGTATAACCAACTAAATACCGCGAATCCATTGAATGCACACGGGGAGAAGAGGGTGCATCATCATCCCCTGGTGTCTGGGTGGTGGGCTGCCTGCCACGGAGGAGAGAGCTGCTTGCATCGCATGCCAGCCAACAACAGGCCCACGAACGAACGTCGAGAAAATATGCCGAGGATATGGTTGGCCAACCCAACAAAAAAAAAGGGAATGATGTGTAGTGGGTTGCAAGGTGGGTAGTGGCGGCGGTGTCGTCGTCGTCGTCGTTGGTGTCAGTTACATTCGCGCTGACCTTCCGTGCATCCATCCGTGTGCCCTTTTGCGCAGCTATAGAGAAGAGAGTACCAGAGCAGCGCGGTGGAGAAGCGACGATGCTGAGGTCCAGATGCATTGGTTGCCAGGAGACGAAGATGAGATTTTCTCATCATCCGCGCATTGCGCTTCATTCGACAGACCCCTTCCCACCACCTCTCTCCTCACAGAATGCAATGCCCCACTGTATCATTTTCCTTGGGGTTTTGTGTGGCGCCCAGGCCCAGGCCAGGCTTTTGCCCTTTTTCCGTGGCAACCAACATGCCCCCCCCCCTCCCTCGCCACCACCAAGGTGGTGTATTATCCAAGTCAAACCCGAGTCGTGTGGTGGCCATCAACCTGCGCTTCGCTCTTCTGCTGCCTCCCTGGGAGGTTCACTTTTATTTTATTCACGTTCGGAATGACATTTTACCTCGATTGGTGGTGGTGGTCGTGCAGAGGGGGAGGGTGGAGGACCTCACGAGACGAGAAGAGGCAATATGCGGTTCCCATAATCTGTGCAAAGTGTGCACACCGAGGAGTAGTACGTCGTCGTTGTTGCTTTTGTACCTCGTATAGTTAGCCACGGGGAGAGGAGGTTTCAAGCTAATTGTGCCTAAGGAGCTTACGTGGTGTGCTGATGATGGTGGTGGTGGTGGAGAAGTTACACACCCTCCTCCTAAGGGCCAATGTTCTCGATTTGTGCCGTCCTAATTGGATTGCATGTTTATTGTATCACACACAAGTTGTGTGCATGTGTGCTGCACTTCGCATATTTTGGTGCGTCCCAAGGAAGGTGGTAGCAGGTGGAATGTGACGTGAATCGTCTTTCGTAACTCGTAAAACGGTTAGTTAGGTTTCAGTACAATCGACTGAAGCTCATCGCGTTAACTGCTTTCCATTTGTTTCCGATGAGCAAGCAAATGTGACGGAAAACTCGGGCAAAATAATCCAAAGGGGAACGGGTGACGCCAATTGGTTTGCGGGTTAAAGTTTACGAACCTGATCGAATGTCAACAATTTCCTGGAAACAAACCCATTGAGAAGTTATGGTTGCTTCCGGTGCACTCTTTGATGCGTTGAAAAGAAAGCCACAGCTGCTGCACAATGTTCTAAAAACATTCGTGCGCTCCACCCGTCGAGTTGTACTAAAAACTGCACGAAACTGCTCGACGTTCGATTTTTCTTTGGAATTCTGCTCTTGTCTCTTCTCAGGATGGAATTCTTGACTGCAAATCGACAATTTTTGAGGTTTTTAATCAAAATTCCTACTCTCCACTCCACAACACCCGTGTATAGAAGTGTGTAGTGTGTTTCCGTACCTTAGGTGCGCTCTTTCCGCATTCGCTTGCGCACACCATCCGGAACCGGCGAATTTGTTGTTGCGCAGCATTCCCTAATGCGGCGTCCCCTCTCCCCCCCCCTCCCCCCCCTGTTTTGAGCTAGTGAGACAACTTCACGCTCGATTACACCAACAGCAAATAGGGAAAGAGATGGAGATAGAGAGAGAGAGATAGCGTGCCGCCCTCCATGTGCAAGCAAATGTTGGGAAAATCTCTGGACAACAAATGGGAAAATAAATGCAAAACAGCAGAAGAAAGAGGGGACCGGCCGGACCTGGCTGGCCAATGGGAGATGGAAATTACTTCAGCTTCACTTCCGGGTGGTCCGATGGCACACCAGCACCACCCCACCAGCAGCACTGGCCATTAAACGTCATTACGGTGTTCATTTTCATCAAACCAGCCACATATACACTCTCTGTGCTTCACATCTCCTTTTCACCTGTGCAGCCTAGATCCGCTGAACCTTTTGTGGGATTTTCAAATGCTTCTTCCCGCATTTGTTTGCATTTTGTTGTTGCGTGCGCGTGTTGTTGCGTTTTGTAATTAAATTTGGTTTCTGGACCACAAGATAGACCATCAGGAACATCACTACTCCGGTGTGAATGCTGCCGGTGTGTGTCGGTGTGTGGTCCCATGTCATGTTTTGAAGCAACACACAAAAAGAAATAGTGCTGGCTGGAAGTTGTAATTTTGTTCCTAGCATTAATTGAAATCGGTTAACCGGTGCTGCTGACGTGCGACAGTACTCATTTACTGAAAACACACACACACAGGGGCGGCATTCCCCCCCCCCCCCCCCATGGGGATGTTTTTCGGGAGCACTTCAGTAGCTCCGGATTATGCCGTAGTTGGATTAGAATTTTAAATCTCTTATCATCACCACAACCAACCACCAGCAGTACCATCACCCCATTATTGTGTAGCAACTAATTGATTGATGTGTGTTCTCGCTGCTGGGCACAATTTCTAATTAAATATAGTTCTGGTCTGTCAATCATCCAGTGTGCACTTTGAAGTTCAGTTGTTACTGATAATTGGAAAGTAGCACAAGTTCTCGCACCAGCATTGAACTTTGGTTCACTTTAGACAAGAATGAATTTAGGTCGGAATGTACCGAAGGAGGAGGGCGGAGGAGGGTCTGCCATGAGAATGGAGTTAATGGAGTGGAAATGAAAGTTTCCCACTGACCACACCGACCTAACCTCGCTCTGGTGACAACACAAGTCCGTTTGGAGTTGGTACAGAAGCAGCAATGACGCACATTAAACCCATCCAGTACGGTTGGTTGTGTGTACTGACCCAGGGGTCTTGCGATGATGCACCCTCTAAAATCGGAGGGATCGTATTTCCCATGTAAAAGTCCCCCGCCAAACTCTCTCTATCACCTCAACATCATCAATGCCCCATATCGTCTCTTTTTTTTTCTTGCCATAAAAAAACGGAATGGAAAGCTCTATGGGAACATGCCAGGGCCCAGTTTAGTGTTTTATGTCCGAAAACACAACTCCCTGGATCATCCCCCCTCTGCTTGTCCCCCCTCCCCGGTAGGTAATTAAACGTCAAAGTCTTGTCGTGGTCATCTCATTCCCTCCGTTCGACCGCAATTAAAAGACAACAAAACAAATTGTGCCTCCCCCCCCCCCCCCCTGGAAAAGCCCCTTTCTTTGGATGTGTTTGGTTCTTTGTGGGAAAAATGTCCAGGTCTCCCGGGGCACCAGGGAGTGAGAGAGGGGGTTCAACATTTCGAAAGCTTTGGTTGAACGAAAGGTGGAGGGAGATGTTACATTTTATGTTCAAACTCGATGACAACTGATGCTGATGATGTTGACTGTTCCGTTGTATCGTTGAAACACTATGACGTTGATGATATATGGTCCCCTGATGCATTCGGAATTCGAAGGATCTACTTTCCAGAGCCCGAATGGTCTCGTTTGCACGGTGGTGTTCGAATAGCAGGCACTATGTGCGTGCTTCGTTTTCGAAGCAAACCGACATCTTCCCATGTCCTGTACCCCCCCATGTAAGGATTCAACTATTCCTGGCCTTTTTGCCGGTGAACTCCTCACTCCGTGTTGTGTTTCTCTCAGTATTGCATGATTCGCGAGAAGTCAGAGTCCCCTCCATATACCACGTCTCCAGGGCTGCTGCATGAAAGCTGCAGACAGAGAGGTACACCCGCATATCGTGTAGGTATGATACTCGCTGATATCATAATTCCTGTACCGCAGCAACAGCAGAAGAAGCAGCAGCACACCAGCGCTAGACGAAAGCCTGTCGTTCGTGTTCCAGTTCAATCCTTTCCATTCGCTCTGCAGTATAGTAGCGCGCGACGGTCTTGCGGTGAGGAAAGTTTCCGGAATTTCCGCCCTGGTATAACGCAGAACAGAACCTCGAGCCGAGCCGTGCCGTGCCGTTCCGTGAGCGGCTGGAGTTGTTAAATTCCAGCAACCTTAACGCGCTTACGAAGCTTGTGGTCGGTGCGCAAGCTGCGGCTTCTGATGATGCTGCTGTGTGTTCTGTGGAAGAACGAGGGTGCGTTGAGTCTTCTCGTAGCAGCGCAGCGCTCGTGGAATGGAATTTCCGGATCTACGGCTCAGTTTGTGTTCCCAATCGATCCCTAGTCGTGAGGTGGAGAGGATGGCGTTGGTTGTTGTGTACGCCGCACGGTGGTGACCTTGCCATTTTGAGCGAAGAATTGTTGATCAAGAGACTCCTCAACAATGTGATCCATAAAGATGTTTAGAAAAAAAATAACAACCATCACTCCTGGCAAACATTGTCAGACATGTTGAAGAGAAGAATGTTACTGAAAGTTTAGCAAGCGTTGCGCTCATATTTTCTACAAAAGTCGCTGGATAGTAATGAAGAAGAATCGCGCTCCTTCTCGGTATGGTATTACACCCGAAAAGGGGCGCACGGAATTGCATTCCTTTGCATTTGCCTTTTGAGGTGAGTTACGCCAAGAAGATCATCCCCGTTTGCGTCAGCAGCAATCCGTTGGTGGGTCGTGTGCAGAGCTCGACTGTGGCGTTGATTACGATGATGCGCACTCCCACCGCGATTCAGATAAGTCGTCGCCTACAGCCAGCCAGGGACCATCATTATCCACGACCAACCGGCATTCCGGTCTCGTCACATCATCACTCGCCCCTTCTGCTATCCGTGTGCTTTATGATGTGGCTTCAGCAATTTCCGTTCTACGAAAGAAAGTGAATCTTCTCCTTCCTTCTCCTGCTCCTGCACACAGGATATTGGACTAATTGAAAGCACCTCCGAGTCCACGGATAGAGAGAGAGAGAGGGAGAGAAGAACGCAAAAGCGCAGATGGAAATCGCTGATGAACATCTCACCGCCGCAACGGTGGTCCTCCTCCTCCCTGGTACACTCCTGGAACTCGAAGCTCGCACCATTTCACGCAGTGAAAGCGAAAACCACGAACTTCCATCTCCTCCTCCTCTTCAAGCAACCAACCAGCCTAACACACATACACATACCAGGTTCGACAATAATTAAAACACAAATGAAGACTTCTGCAGCAAAACAACGACAGGCGGACGGATGGTCGGTCGGTCGGTGATCGCTGTCGTCCTTTACGTCGAAGAGTAATCCTTCTGGCGGCTGGTGGTAAGGTGTAGCTTGCGCGGCACCAACCAGCTCATCATCAACCATTTCCGGTCGCGTGTGTGTGTCCGTGTGTGTGTGTGCGGCTCTGGGATGCTGGTGGTCTTTTAGGGGATTTGCTTCGCTGTTTTCTCTCTCATCGTTATGCGTGTGCGCGCACGCTGTGGTCCGTGGAATGCCGCCCCGTGCTCTAAGTGTAGTAGGAGGCAGGAACATCATCATCACTCCCGGGTATGAGGAGAGAAAGGTCTTCTGCTGCTGCTGTTGCTCGAGCTGTGCAGGAAAATTTTCGCGGCCAAACGCCATCATGTCGGAGAAGAGCCACCGAGTTTCTGGTTTCCGGTCGGCTGGCCAGCTCCTCCCGTAGTCGTGTCTCCAGCACACACACTCACACACACTCACGCACGTGTGTGTGCGAAAAGGGAAATTTGTTTTTCCGCCAAACGCCGCACCGCTCGTTGTTACGAAATTTGTAGAAAATTCATACCCAACCCTCCACCTGCACGATGCTCACGATGCCCCGGTGTGGTTGTCCGGACATCACAATCACCATGACCGGCGGCGGCGGCGGCGGCAGCGGCCACCACCCACCGAAACCATCAGAGAGAAAGGTCCCGTGGAGGCTCCGGAAGCGGCGTGTGGTTCTAGCGCTGAGTAGTTTTCGCCGGTTAGAAGCTGCGGCACCCCAGAGGCGAGGCAGCACCAGCGAGAAACAGGTTAATGTTTAATGCTGCGGTTACGGTTCGAAGCAGTAGCCGCCCCGCCAACATAACGTGGTGAGGGAGGGCTCTACTGTTAGGAGGGGGGGCCTGCACGAGACAAGGGTTTGTTCCTGCGTATGTGTTGTAAAGGATGATAGAGAGAGAGAGGAGCATACGCGGTACATGCGTGGTATCCTGTGTAGCATTTACCATCGGATTGTTTGGTGGCCCTCTTTTTTCGGTGTTCCCCACGTGAGTGAGGAAAAGTTCATTTTCTACTTCAGCGGACAGCAGGAGATTGTGATTCAATGACTGAAACTGACGTTGATGAACGAAAAACAGGCGGAACAAATAAAAAACTACTCAGTTTTGTTGCAGAACTTTGTGGTGGGCATTTCACAAATCAATCCATTGCCAACTAGCTTCAAATGCTGCGGCGCTGTGCGCTAAAAGGGGAAATAATTCGTGCGAAAATCATGTTTTCATTTTTTACTTGACATTTTTTACTCTTACCTTGACAACGAAAACATGACGCATCACCTGGAGAGTGGCCTACTATCACACTTTAACTAAAAAGATTAGATTAACGACAGATTGCAGCGTACATGGAGCGTAAAGAATCCTTAATCTCGTAAGTGATAATGTAGGTTAAACACCGTTACCGCGCCAAAAACAGCTCAAACCATGAGTCATCACAGTTCTACCGCGAAAATCCATTGCTCCTCAGCTAGTGCATCACAGTAATGTCTCTGCGTCAGTAGCAGTCTATCAGAAGTTTCCACGAATGTTACTTCACACCAAAAAAAAAAAACGCATTTCTCAACACCTTGTTCTACTTCCAAACTCCTTGTGCTGTCAAACACTGGGCGGCGCCACTCAGCTCTGGACAAGTTTTCAAATAAATCACCGACCAGCAATAGCTCTTTCGCCGGGAGAACTTCAACCGGAATCGATCTGACGACTCTTTCCACGGTCTGACGATTGCGTGTTTTCCCTTTTTTAATTGCTGCCATTTGCTTACTGGCTGGGCCCCCCTACCCGTTGCCCACGCTTTTCCGTGTGCCAATTGGCCCCGATTCGCTATGGAAAAGCGATCTGCCACCACCTTCAAGTGGGGTTTGCTGCCTTTCATGTTTGATGAACTAGTTTTTGGTATTTGTAGAGCGTGTTTTGTGTGCGGCGGCACCGCCCACCCACCACCAAATACTGAAAGTTTTCCCAAGCCAATTTTCTTCTCCCCGGTTGTACAACTAAGACGAGGTTTGTGAATTTACACAAAAGCCAGAGCCGTTCTTTACCTTACTAGAAACTCTTTGAATTCACTTTTCCATTCAATTCCACCCCACCCCCACTTAAGGTCGGTCGATTTTCAAAGCAGCATTCTCCCTCTGTCAGAAGTGGCAGAAATTAGTACACGCCCCGTCTGTCAGTCTCTGGACCATTTCAGCATACGATTAATTATGGTTGCAAGATTTTCACTCTTTTTTTTCACTTCCTCAAAAACCATCCTTCACCAATTTAATGCATCGGATTTTCCCACCCTTTCGCTGCTCTGCTTGAGATGCAATGTTGTTGCTGCGGGTAGAGCGGCCGCCACCATGATCTCTTAACCGTGATTTACTTCTTGAGGTCAAATCTTCCTTCCTCAAAGTTACTTGTCAAGAGTAGGTGTGCTTGAGTCAGTCGGGGGCCGGTGATGGTGCGGTGCGTTTGAAGCTCTCGATCAAAATCTAACGGCCCGCAGATTTAATCCCGTGCCCATTCTCATGTTTTTTTTTCTTCTTCTCTTTCTTTCCCAGGTGAGTCATAAATAAAGCAATCGACGAAAGATAAATGAGCATCATCCGCATCGGCCCGGCGATGGGGCGATGGTGGTAGCAGCACAATCATTTCGTGTCGTGTGCCGTTGAGTCTGTGCCATCATGGTAGCACTTGGAAGGAGCAGCTTTCTTTGCTAATTTCCCCACCATCGTCACCACCGCACAGCACCACTCGCGGTGTGCTCATCTGAAGCTCTACAAGAACACAGTAGTAGTTAAGGCTAAGCGTTATTGCGCTGCGATCATTCCCCCGTGCGGCACTTGACGTGAAAGTATGTTGGAGAACGATGATCCGCAAGCACACCAGCAGTAGGAGAAGTGGTGCAGATTCGGAATTTAGGTTTGCTTTCAAACCGCATTCCCCCCCCCCCACTTTAACAGCATCAGCAGTCAGCCAGCTCTCTTTCGTCGTTCAGGAGTGGAGGCACAAGCGCAGCCGGGCGTCTAATTTGCCTGATTAATGTAATCAGGCTTCTGGCGCACAAATGCGCCGTTCATTCAGCGCTTGCATCCTCCGCGGCACAACCCACCATACACCGTCTCACCACCATTTAAACGGGTTTCTGTATAGCACGGTTGATGAATGAGTGAATTTAGAATTGGCACTACACTAGATAAGTGTGTGCCAGCGATGTGATGCTTGTCCTGTGGCCCCCTTTATCATAATGCTTTTGCCGGCAAGCGGCCGCGGTGGCGGCGTCGTCGTCGTCGGCGTGCCCAGCATAAAACAATACTCTGCCAACCACACACACACACACACCACCCCCATCAATGAAAGGCCGGCGCCGTGGTCGATGGATCACGGACAAACGGCTGTCATCAAATTAGATGACGCCTGGGCTGCGGCCGGACGGATGGTGGACGGCCAGCAGCGTGAATGTATGCAATCAACTCTCTCTCCCTCTCTTGATGCTGCATGATGATCGTTGTTTTTCCTCTGTTTTTTTTTTGTAGGCCAATGTGTGTGCATTCTATGCTGTTTGGTGTGTGGTGTGACGCTCAATTGGTTGAAATGAGTCTTTGTTTTGACAGCAGACCCAGAGTCGCATGCCGCGCGAGTGTGCGAGCCAGAGGAGTAGGCTAATCAACCGTGCCAGCAACCGTTGCTTGTTGCCGACCCGAAGATTGGCAGACGTGCGAAGGGTGATCGAGGGGTAGCAGCCGGCCTACTTGATTACAATCGAATAAGCAATGCGATCCTGTCACGCTTGTTGGTTGGAACTCTTTATCGTCTACTGCAGACCCCTTGCTGTAGAACATTTTGTTGTTAATAGCTCTGAGCTATCTAGTAGCACTATGTGCTAGGCGCACTGTTAACTGGCTATTTGTTAACTGAATTCTGTGGTCTCATTTCAGTGTATGCATGCACGATCATCTGCATACTGTTTTTCAAACTGTTTCATGTAGTGTTATACAGAAAATCAAAAAGTATTTGCATCGAAAAATTGCTATTTACTCTACACTTTACCTTGCTCTTGGAATACTCTCAGTTCGCTTCTGTTAAGTAAACTCATCAAGAAGAACGTGTGAGTGTACCCGATGGTTCAACCGTAATGGCGCTCGGTGGGGGGATACTGGATGTTTGATGTGCGGTGCCTCATCCACATGTTGCTCCCTGGCGTTCTGGATTGGATGCTGTAACCTCTCATAAAAATGCTCGCACGCATATGTCGGCCACGTTGTCGCACGCACTGACCTGAATGGCCCGACGGTTTGATACACAGACACAGAGAGGTCGGTGGTCGGCCGGCCTCTGGTATCATGTGGTCTCCCCAGGTTCGCGGGAGGAGAAGGATCAGTAGAATGTACTCTCGTGCTCATCCCCCCCCCCTCTGGTGGATGATTAAAAATGTGCTCATGCTCGACCGCACATCCGCGCTTCTGAAACTCATTTTACACTAGCGCGCGCACGCACCCCCCTTTTTCCATGACAGACCCGCCTTCACCGTGCCACGGAAATGCTGTTTCCGAGTTTCCTCTACTTTACCCTTCTCTTTTCATTCCTGTTTGCCGCTGCCGCGTTTATGCCGGCACAACACAAATGATGAAAATGCCGCTCGTCGATGAAACTTTGCATAACTGGGAACCGCCAATATATGGGGAGCTGATCTGCTGTTGGGGGACTTGCGGGGGGCGTGTGCGCGAGCGCGTTCACACTGACTGCGGTACTCAATTAAAACAAATAATGCCGCCACATTCATCCGCGAACACAGTCCGATCTTTCTCTCTTTTTCTTTCTCTGGCGATGGTGCTTGACCGATGCGATCTCCGTCGTCGCCGCCGCTCCGGGTTTGATCGTTTCATGAAACGATGTTATGGACATGAACGCGAGTATCACCCCCCTTCGCTCGCTTTGTTGGTCGATGATTGGTGTACGCGGGGATCGTAGGCTGGTTATGGCTGCTGTTGCTGATGCCGTTGCCGGTTTGTCTCTCGTTAGCTGGGCCCGGTGATAGATGATGAAATGAAGCGGATACCATATTCCCGATCGGTGGTTAACGAGCTCCCATCCATCCGCCCATCCATGGCAGAAAAAACGCCACTGTGCCACTTGACTTGACTCATTTACATCCTTTTTTGTATGCGGATAATTCCCGCGGCAAATACACCAAAAAGTCGTCATCGCAGCGTGGAGAGAGGATCCGTGTGCAAAAGGCGTCGATGTTAACTATCCCGTTCGAACGTGTTGCGTTTAAGTGGAGCAGATTAACAAAAAAAAACAACAGAACCGTTGCCTGACATGTGTGTGTGGTGTGCACATCCGTTTCGCGCAAAATAAACGTTGACATGCACATCTCTCGAAACATATACTGGCCGAGTAAAATTATTCCCAAATTGGTGGTTTGGCTTGGCAACGCTACTTGAGTCCGTCCGCCGGTGTTACGATTTTGGAGTTTCGTGCCAATCGCGCTTACGTACGGGAACCGATGTTGAAGTGGGTGCAAAAATCGAAAATGTGCGCACGCTTGTTGGTGGTTTCGGTCTGGTTCTGTGCTGTGTATGAGCCCATCTCGTCCTATACCTCTGTTTGAATTAAGCGCATCTGCTGCCCATGTTCGGATTTACGCCTTCACAAACCCGGCCGACCAGCGATGACATATCCTGTTTCCGGTTGTTCGACGACCGAACGAACTGGATGCTTGGCCAGCATCCCAGTGATGACCCCCCCGGTGATGGTGTGCTGACAGGTCCGCTGACAAACGTTGTGGCTTTTCGTGTTTTGCTGCGTGGACACATGGCGGTGGCGACTGTCTGCCGCGAGGATATGATGGTTGATCGTTTTTGGACAGAATTCTTTAATTTGATGATTGATTCCATGAACTGATGTGTCAAGCGAGTCACACTGGCGAGATCCTCGCATATGAACCTATTTTTGGGCTTAACTATGTGCTTAACCGCCTCGTCGGTCAACATACGGAGCGGAACACACCTTCCCGCCCTGGACCTAGAACGACGGCAGCGTGTCGTATCGTTCAATCATTTAAGCTCTGACAGCCGTATCGGGGAAGCGTAACTGGTTCGATTTCACGTTTTATTTACATTTTATTGGGTTCAATTACGCTTAGTTTACTGAGGTTCTTAACGCCTCAAGAGAGAGAGAGAGAGAGAGTAGAAGGAAATCTTTTCGATCACTTCCAACAAACATTCTGATGCAAAAAGTTGTTGCTTTGATTCGCGGCCTCCTTTGCACAGGATGAAAGGTGGTGCCAATGGATCAGAGATTTATGCCAAGGACGCAAGGCTACGTGGAAGGGATGCTGAAGATGAACCGAAGGAAAACGGTCTCGATTTTGCTTGCTGCATCTTAATCACGTTTTTCAGGCGTGTCTTTTCTGCGATGACCTTGCTACCACGCTTTTCTTCTGCGCGCGTAACGTTGGCGGTGCTGTGACCCATAAAGAAGTTGCCTTTAGCTTTTAATCTTTCCACTTTCACCGCTGCAAGAACGGTTTTTGAATCTTGATCAACAACGGCAGCAGCGCCACCGATGGAGGAGCGCTGCTCGCCCTCGATCTCCTCGTTAATGAACTGCTAAACCTTCCAGTTTCCACCGCGGTTCCAGCGGTTCCAGTGTTAGTGAAAGCGGACAGTTTTTTGTTCTAGATAATTTCCCTTTTTCTCAACCCCGTGACACGATGAAGAGATGAGATAGAAGTTGGCTTTAATGAAGCGCATTAGTTAATATAGCAGCATCGAGGGGAAAGGAATGAGCGCCGCTAAGGCCTCTCGGGCTGGATCAGTATATATGGGAGGCCAAGTGTCATCACTCGGGCCCTGACTGTCGCCTCACCATCACCATTATCATCACCCCTCATCATCGTTGTCATGCGCAGGCCGCGGACTATGGTCGCTGGGATACGGTTGAATGAAACATTGAAATGAGTTCCAAATTTATGCCACCATTTATCTTGATGGCAGTTTTTGGGAGCATCGTCATCATCATCGCCATCCAGAGAGGGAGCTGCCTGGGTGTCGTAGTAGTGTCCGTTCTACGCCCGAGGGTGTGAGATAGTTTTTCCAAAGGCGATTCCGAAAACAACGGGGAAAACTTTGAATCCAACAGAGGATCAGAAGGACGTCCGGGGGGCTCGGGTAGACAAAACACCAATTATGACCCATTTCTTGACGCGCATCTTGAGGCGTCGTCTCGCGCGCATAGCGCCATAACTCATAGAAGCTCATAATATAGCATCTTGCCTGCATCTCGCATTGTTTCGGTGGAAGACTGGGGGAGAAGGTAGGGAGCGGCAGTGCATCGCGTTCTTTAAAATATGGGGTGCGAGATCGATGGCACGGCGCTTCGACGCTGCGGAACCTTTGTTGCGGCATAAATCACTCCGCGAGAGCTGGGAGCTGACATTCTTCGAAGATTTTTGTTTCCATCTTGGAATTGTTTTTCGTTCTAGGGAGTTCCCATCCGATATTAGATTCCACTCCGATTATGGTTAACAAATCGGAGGGGAGGAGAGAGAATTCATCGTTTGTTCGTTGTTCTGGTTAGAGGAACTGGACAACGGAAACCTGATGCTGCTGCTGCGTCGTTGCGTCTCTCCTTTCATACGTTCAGTCAAAACATTCATCCAAACACAGCCAATCACACGTTCGTGTCTTGTCGGCGTTAGCGTTGGTAGAAGGTGCGTCTGTTCCCTGTAGGGCCATTCTGCACACCCGCCGTGGTCATTCTCTTCCCCCGCCCCCATTTGAATGCCATGTTGCGGCATTCCATCTATCTCGTCTCTTTATCACCATCAAATGCAGTTCAATACGTCTTCTGGACCCCAATCTTTTGTGGGGGAATCTCTTCGTATTGTAACGAGGGACGGTTACATTGCTTCTGCAGCGCGCTTCACATCCACGTCAGTATTGGAGGGGAGAGAGAATAGTAGGGAACACAAATGGTATGATAATTAACATTTTATTATTATGCTATGTTTATGTTGCGTTCGTTTGCTCGATGGGGCCGCATCCCTCCTCCGACCGGAGACTGCGCCTGTTCGTTCTTTCGTCCGGCATCGCCGACGTTGATCGAAATAATATCCGGGCTGTTCTTGCTGCTGCCCTGCTGATGAAGGTGTTGAAAATCGAGGGTGTGTTGATGAACGCTGGCTTCTTCGTCGTGAGTGTGACATCGCCTTACGGCTCGTAACGGCCTCAGAACGAGCGCCAAGGGAGCCATTCTCCACTGGCTCTGCTGCACTGTTGCGGTGCCGTCGGCATCTCCATCCTTCAAGATTCTGTCGCATTAGCAGCAGCAGCAGCGCTCGAAATGGATCAGAACTTTTGCTCTTATTGCGGAGAAAAAGTTTTCCATTGCGGCCAGCGGTGTAGGGATAAGTGCCAGACTTTGCTCGACTATCGCTAGGGGTCGTCGAATATATGGTGGAGTCACTTATGGTAGATAAATAACGTTTTCATGGTTCAATGCCGCAAAAATCCTTTTCGATTGTGTCAGGATTTAAAGGTGGCGGCTTGAGTGAGACGCTTAGATTGCAGCAGTTCAACGCCATCATCATAAGAGGATGCATTTCTCGCTGCATTTCATGTTTTCTTTCCATTTCGTCTCGGACAAGTGGGGCTGCCGCAAAAAGGCAGGAGGATAATCGTGACCAAGAGAAAGATCATCAGAGAACCGAAAATGGCTTCCAATCTTTGTGTTACGCTGATTCTATCATGCCAACCACCCCCCGTCCGAGTTTGCTAACAAGCACAATAAAGGGATGGGATGGGCGAGTGCGCCGAGATTCGATAAATTCATTTGCAGCAGCACACCATTCCACAGCCGCCAGACCAATTTCGATGAATCATTTATGAACGAGTTTCCGCAGCGACCACAACAGGCAACAGCAACAGAGCAAGACACAATCATTTTCAGTATCGTACGGTGTACTATACAGAGAACCGTCAACCCAACCGACAAACGCACGCGCGCACACCGTCATCGTTCAAAGCCCGGGGACGACGTTAACAGCTAGGCATCTTACCCCGAGGAATGTGGCTTTCCAGTGCAGCAGCAGCAACACAACCGCGGGTGTTGGATATGGTGGTTCATTCTGCTGGCTATGGAATGCGCTGCCTTCGATTGCGGAGAGACGATCCAGACTAATTTAAAACCAGTGCCCACCGGTGCTGCTGCTGTTGCTTTTGCTGCACAGCTGCTACGGTGTACGCGAGCGAGCCGTCGTGCGCACGTGGTAAGGGCACACGTGATATGCTGCCACACACAACCTCGTTAATGTTTCGAGCTCTCTGGTAACTAACTTTTTGCTTTTATTTTATAGAAGAAGGAAGGCAGGGGAGAGGTCTCATCGCGGGGATGGCTCGTTGCTGTTGCTGTTGCTGTTGCTGCTGCTGCACCTCTTGGCCACAGGATGTCGAGAAATAATTGTTTCACTCTGCCACGACTGCGGTTTCTCTGAGCGCTCGAAAACAACATCACCACCACCACCATCGTGTGATGTTGTTGGACATGATGGTCGTACCACGGTTTTTGTGATGGTTCGGAGCGGTTTGTGTGGTTAGTAGTACAACCAACCAACCATCCAGACAGGAATGGCGTGAAACCATCCTTTATCGTCTACACACCGCGCACATTAAAACGCTGCAGTAAAGTGTCATTCGAGCGAATGGTGAGACATCGAAAGCATCAGCATTCATGATGCTTTCTATTATGCATCTGTGTGCTTGATTGGATGGTGTGGAGGAAAGAAAAAGCAGGAAAAAGAAGGGAAGACCATCGTGCGCAATCTATTAACATTAATAGCAACAGCAGCAGCAGCAGCAGGCCCAGTAGGAATGTGTTTTAATTCTCGTCGCGATCCTTAACAGAAAGGTTCTTAATGACGTCATTGATTGGACGTAAGAGAGAAAACGCGCTGGAGGTGTTGGCGGTGGCCGTGCCAGAGTCCATTTTCATAAAAATCGTGCCGCACAAAAATCGATTCTCGCCAAACTAGCGATTCGAGATAATACACCCGACTATGTACTCTACCAGTGGTGTGGTGGCCATCAGCGCAGCGCCTAGCCTTCCGCTTGCCTACCTACTTACCACTGCCAAGGCAATCTCGGGAATCATAAGTATGTTCTCGAAAAGAATAAATATTTCATATCGAACCGCCAGCGCGCACTGCATCCGGAGGTGCGCGACACACACACACACACATCCAGCAGCAGCGACTCATGAAATATTTATGAAAGTAAAAAAACGGCAAAGAAGCTGAAAAACAAGTCATGCAATATGCTTTTTACTAAAAGCGTGCCTGCTGCCGGACACACTAATGGGATGCAAATGCGGCCACGGCGTATGCGGCGGCGGCCTGGCATTAAGCGGTAGCTATCTTTCGTCAACGCTGATTTGCAAACGACAACGACGACGACGACGACGCCAACGATGACATGATGGTGACGAGACGAAAGGGGGTCCCGCTGTGTTCTGCAATCGGCACAGAGCGGAGGGGTAAAGTTAATGGAACCTTCAGTAGTAGCTCCACACGCTGGCACTCCAATTGATGGATACTAGTGCGCGTCGCTTCCTTTCGAAATGAATCGAGATCTTTTATGATTTTTTTTTATTGTTGAGCAGTTCAATGTACTTCAACTTTTGCAATAATTGAAATGAGATGCGGAGAGCGAGAGGAGCGCTAATTGGAAGCACTGTCTTTAGGCTGACAGAGAGACATCTCTCTGTTTTTGCCTAATTGATATTCTTTATTCATTTATGCGGGTTATGCAAAATGTGAAAAATAATTGAATCACTACTAAATTTGAATAACGCATCCCCCATGAGTCCGGTTTTAATATGCACCATTTTGTGTGTGTATTTTAATGCACATGTGCCATTCATTTTGAAGTCGGAGTGCCGGCATCATATTAACCAAATGCAGATGCTACTGTCGTCTGCCTGAGGGTGGGTGGTGCGGAATCCACGGACGCGGCGTTGCTGTGCCGGAAATATCATCCTCAGTAGACTTGAAAATTGCACGGAAGGTGCTGTTGCACAGCGAAATTCAATTACCATCATCTCACTGAAGTCAGAGACTCTCCCTGCTGGTGCTGCATGCTCTTTCTCTGGGGGCGTCAGATTTCGCCAGATTTTACTTTGAAACGACGGAGGAATGCCCGCACCGTGCACCGGCTTGCTCCGTTGCAAGCTCCATTTCATTTTTATCAAACACCAACTGGCGTCGTCAAACGCTGTCGTGCACCGGGGGACCATAGGTTGCTTCGATGGAGCGCCAAATAGAATAAGATTCACCATTCGATATGTGATGCTAGATGGTGATGTTGGGACACGAGGACACCACCTACCATATGTCGAGCGGTAGTTCTTGGTCCAACAATTTCCAGCCACCCAAAAAGAAGAGGATTTGAAAATGGCTCTAAAAATATCATTTCTATCAAATAGTTTCAACAGATTTTTCTTTTCTGACTGCTACTTACGTCCTTCTTTTGCGTTGCGCAACGAATGTGGTGTCCCGCCGGGCCGTGCACTGGATGGCAAATTCTAAAATCGTTCAGTATCTGCGCTCGGCCTTATTGAAATGTGTTAACCGATGGCAGTAGTAGGATAGGCAAATGCCAAAAAAAAGGCTACGAAGCATATCGAGGTCGAACGGAAGAAAAATGGAAAAATATCATCTGCGACAGTTCACACATGCCCCCAGCGCCCCAAATTCTCTGTGGAGTTGAACGCGCACTCGCGCACCCGCCATGCTTTGTCACTGTCTCTTCTGCCACTTGGTGGTCGGTAAACCGTAAACGAAACTGCTGCGGCAACTGGTCTTCTGGCCGGGGACTTTTTCCCACGAATCAGGCACGCAGTTCGGCGCAAAACAACAACAGCAGCAACAACACATATGGAACGCATTCGGTGGCCTTTTGGGGTTTTGGGAGTTTTTTGTTTTGAATGTTTGGTTTGGCCACATTTTGCGTTATTTTGGCGCGCTTTTCAGTTTGGTTTAGTGTGTCCCCTTTTCTTTCGTCGTCATCCACATCACGCCAGAATGATGTGATGAGGAATCGTAGACCGAATGCTGGGCGAAGATAAGCAAATATTTCATAATTTGGATTGATGAAACGCAGCAAGAAAACAGCTGCTCGCATTCATCAGTGAATGCATTATGATAAAAAGGAGACATAAACATGAACAAAGTATCACTAATCTTATCACTCCCATCTTGTACTGCGTTTGATGTCTGAACCTGCTATTTAATAACTCAATTTGTTTGATTTCAGTAGCAGCGCTGCGAGCGTGCACATGTTGGCTGGATAGCTGGAATAGCTGCATTATTCGATAATGGAGCAATCCAAACGTACCGCAGTTGAGACGGTTTTCAAGTGTGATGAATGTGCATATGAGCGCGCCCCCTGCTTCTATACCCCGGATGCCAACGATGCACTTGAATCTCCCCAGATGGAGGACAACATATGAGCTTGGAGATGTGTTTACAGAAACAGATACATGGTTGCCTCCGTGAGGCCATCAAGCATTACCAGTAGATTCCAGAGCAGAAAGCGAAGCAGAGCAGCCTCGAACAGTACACCACATCTCGATGCTTTTTCATCCACTTATCGGGGATAATTACTGCTGAACCCCCCGGTAGTCTGGATACGGAGTATAGATTTTGGAGGTTGGAGTATTCATGGAGCGCCGAAATGTGTATAGAGGGCGCAGCAATTGAACCAGATCTGCAGATGCCGTTGTTTCCAGCCCACTCCGGATTAAAAAAAAAACGAGGAGCTGGCATCAGTTTTTGGAAAAGTTGGTGGAGCAGATGAGTGCTAGCAGACGAGAAGAGGATCGACCTCCTGCTACTGTCAGAGAACTAATCCAGAGATTAGTGGATAAGAGATTATACAGTTTGCCCCATACAACCTTCACGCGTTCGTTCTCGTCGTGTATTCCGTGAGGTCAGAGCTTAACGGCGGAAGGAACCGTTCAATTTTAACCTCCCTCCCCTATTCCGTATAATTTAAAATCAATTTTACATACCAACGCGCGCCTCCATAGGGAATGAGGAGGCATCGAAGCAAGCCCACCACCATTCCGCCATGACAGTTGACTGTCTTTTAATATGCGTCAGTGCAGAGAGAAGGACCAGAGCCATATTTCTTCGGCTTGATGTGCCACCGCATTCGTTCCCCTAATGTATTGTATGCTTTTAATTTTATGTGCCATCTTCATCGCATCCCCGGAGTGTACTACACACACGGG
Organism: Anopheles darlingi; assembly: GCF_943734745.1. Taxonomy (NCBI): domain Eukaryota; kingdom Metazoa; phylum Arthropoda; class Insecta; order Diptera; family Culicidae; genus Anopheles; species Anopheles darlingi. Next base: position 9,732,811 of record NC_064874.1, on the reverse strand, counting down.
GCGCTCTCGGGGGACCGATCGCAAACGATCGCTTGTAAATTACCTACATTCCTGTTCTCCTCAGACACCACGGGTACGAAGAGGAAGAAGAGAGGATGCGCCGAGTGGTGAGAGAGGCACGTGGAGCGATGGATTTTCAATATCACCACCATCGCGCGTGTGTCGATGAAAAGGGCGCTGGAAATGCACGAGGAAATCAATCCTTGGAGTGTGTGTTTTGGAAAACTCAATACCCGGCCGTAAGGAGCGAACAGAGCAAAGACCATTTGAGAGGCGAATAGATGTCTGCTGTTGGTGTCAGGTTTCGGGTGCTATCGTCGCTCTACAAAGTTTTGCATCCGTCCGGTGTGTGACGATCATATCGACATGGTGCGTCAGTGTTGCGCTGAGATGCTTCTACCGCTGCTACTGCTGCTGGTGCATTCATTGTTTTGGTAAAAGGGGGATTTTAGGAGAAAGCATGTAATCGACACTCCTCGTGCGTGCGTGTGCGTGTGTTACGGTTTGTCGCGCCTCTCTATCCTCAGGGCTGCTACCGAGTGCATCTTGACGAGAGAGCGCCCCTCATGTGTCTCATGCGATGGTATTTATTACCTTCTCATATCTGTACTTCAATTGAAACGTCTTTGGTCTTGTGTTTTTATGTGGCGGGAGCCCACGAAGAGGTGGTCTGTGTCTTGTCCTGTGTGGGGGGTTCGACCACTTACAGAAGCGAAAGATAGTCTAATTAATATCCGCGTGCGTGTGTGTGTTCCTCTCGGTGAATGAGATTGTTTCTCGATTAGGGTATCGAACGATCGAATGACGCACTTCCTTCTTCTTTCGACGTTCCAAACTCTACAACCTCCAGCCTTTGTTGATGAACGAAAGAAGGACCCCTATTTCCTTTTCTCCATAAGAAAGACGACGTTCGGTCTGATGCATCTTCAGATCTCTGGAAGTTGTCTTGTTGCAGATGGCTCGAAGCGGCTCGTTTCAGGTCCCAGCGCAGGTCAAGTACCTTTTGCGTCAGTGTCGATCTGTCGTTTGACGTGTAACGATTTAAATTTCAAATCACTTGCCTCTCCTCGGACACATCCGGATTGCAAGCAGTAGGCTACGACGACAACGACGACGACTACAAGGATCCCGTTCGCCCTGTCTAGCCTGCTTGGTTGACGTACGAGTGTTGCGATGGATTTCTATGCAAATGGGAATCCAGATTTCGATCAAATCTTGGCTTCGTTGGTTGGTTGGTCTGGTTTGTGGCCCGGCGGTCGTCCTGGTCAATCTATGCATAAATGATCGTTCTCGACCGTCGCGCGATGAATAATGAAAATACTCTTTCGCCCCAGAGGAAGGAGAGAAGTGTTGGTTCTCGACCGTAAATAAAACATGGCAACCTCTCTTCCTACCTACCACCTATTGGCATCAGTTCTTCTCCACTTGCTGTGTGGCCACCGAATGAAACCTAATTAGTCCCAACCAGCTCAAACTCAAGAAGTGATTGAGGTGGCACACCTCACCCCACCTTCGCGCTCCACTGGCGAAAAAGGTGTTGATAGTGAGTGGCCTGTTTCCATTTCGTTGTTGTTGGTCGTGTTTCTGTGGTTTGTAGCTGTTGTTGGGGTTGCGTGTGAATTTTCTCATAATCCCTCTCGACCCGGAGACCACCTTGGAGCTGGCTTTTGGCGAAACAAACAATTCGGGGTGGGATTGCTTGCGGTGTGTGCTCTCTTTCGTCGTTTTCTCAGGCAAGGCGCCGGCTACTAATGAAGCTATACGGGGTGAAGTGGTTAAGGTCCACCTGCTTCGGATTACAATCAAATCGCAATTCGATACATGAATCGAGGCGCAGGGGGGAATATCAACATTTTTCTCGTTTCCCAATCCACTACGAAGTGGAGCGATCCCCGTGTAGAGGCTTTTTCGCATTATGCTAATGATCAAACGATGCGCTGCAAGAGAAGAGCGCCGTGCCGCTATATCCGGAACGGTCGCGTAACTGATAGATTTAGAGCGAAAATGTGAGTTGAAGGGTGGTTGCGGTTGAGATATAAGATGCCGGAGATTCCCTTCTTTTTTTCGAGCGACTCATTAATCAATCATGCGTAGCCAGCCGCCAGTCGCGGCCTGGTTGGTGACCTTCATTTGCCCGATACGGATTGTGGATGGAGAAAGCGATTCGCGGATTAACGAGCGGAAGGCCTGTCGTCAAGTGCCGCCAGCGCCCAGAGCAGCATCATCGTTCATCGTTCATCCGGTTTATTGAATATTTTGCTGTGCATAAAATAATATCGCAAACACATTCCGCACCACACACACTCCACGATGCCGCTGCTGCTGTTATGAGGATGATTTTCATTTTCCTTCCGCATATCCTTGTTGTAGGATCGCTGGACAGGAGGTGGGGAGCTATTCGCGTGGCCACTCGGGCAGTCACCGACAGACCCAGGACAAAGGTTCCTTTCACGCTTTTTCCGTGGAGTGTCCTGCTTTTGACGACACAAAACTGGGTGACCCAGTATTTGTGTGTGTGTGTGTTTGAGCAAAAAACGGACAAAGGTCAATGTTGGGAAATGAAAAGGATAAGACGATGACGATGACGACGAATGATAATGATGACGACGGTGATCATCTCAACAATCGCTCGCTATTCTCGGGACCATTCGACAACAAAACCTTCTTCAAGCGGAAATGACAAGTCCTTCTCATTGTCGTTGAATGTCCCAGGAAAGTGACTCCCGTTGCGGGCAGCGGTTGGTTTTGTGTTCTCTTGGAGATGGAAATTTGTTTAGAAAATCTATTTTGCATGACCCATCGTCAGCAGGATGACGTACTGTTCGTTATTTATGGTGTTTGGAAGTTTGTTTTTCAAGCGTTTTTGTCCTTCACAGCACACGAACGGAACCAAAAGAGAGTAATACCTTCGAAATTTATATTTATTTAAGCCACGGATTTTTGTTCTAGAAAATGTAAATTTTCGATCACATTTAAGGTGTTTTTTGTGTGTTACATTCCTCTCACACACGTGCCTTAGCAAGGAGCTGCACGCAACAGGGACCACCGGTGTTATGCCAGTGTTGTGGACATTTATTCACGAATAGCTGAAACGCTTCACATTCCATTTTCCCTCCAGCAGCGAGCCACACGCACTGGCCATTTTCAACCATTGGGAAAGGTTGTGCCACTGAGAAGCCCCCCCCCAAGGGTGATGTCATCGACTTTAACTTCAACGGTTCAAACTATTTCGTGACATTTCTTCTTGGAACATTCTTTATCAGTGCGCCAGGTGTAGGGGGCGGGAGAAAAGAAGGTATTCTCTTAGCTATGCGTGCGTTAACGCTATCAGCACACCACCACCACAGCTACTTTTCTCTTCTAGGCATAGCACCATTCTCTGGTACCTATGTACGCCTAGAAGCACCTTTTTCTTCCCAAGCAAGCGAAGAAAGTCATCGTTTCGTTTTCGGTTCCGGTTCTCGAACGCGCCCCTTTCTTCTTCTAGTGCGTGCACGCGGTGTGTATTCTCCATCGAACCTAGTGTCGCGTTGGAAATTAACTTTCCCTTCTCACTTTCACCGTGTCTCTTCCAATCCGTGAACCGCACAAACGGACAAACGTCATTCTCTCTAGCGCCATTCCTCTCGTGCTGATGATGATGCTGCTGCTGCTGTCGCTGTTCCTCTACCCCGCCTTATACTGGAGGTGGAAATTGGGGAATGGGAAAAACCTTTAAATTCCCTCCGGAACCGTCAATCTGCTCGTGCGGCTGCCTTGCCTGATGGCTGACTCGCTCAATGGCACAATTATTTCGTGGCCCTCTTGTTGTTCCCTTTCGGTATTTCTAACTGGCCATCACCGACGACGACGAGAGCCGGTGGTGTACTGCGCGCGGGGTAAATTGTGGCCATCGTTTAAATGCGGACCACGGGGGGATGCCATGCCGCCCATCAAATATGTTTTCCGCTCGTCAAACCTCACCGGGAACCCCGAAAATAGAGCTGCATCACCGCTGCCGAGGTGCTGCTGGCTTTCCATCTCTGCCATCGCATGCCTATAGATAGCATTCCTTCACGAGAGAAGAAGTCCTCGCTTCTGTCATATCGCACGCAGCCGCAGCGGCAACAGAAGCAGTTTGTGATCCTCTGGAGATGGAAGAATACGAAAGACCGAAGAATAGAGCTGACTGAAGTCCAGGTCCCGGAAAAGCATGATAACTGGATGATGGCTGGCGGGCTCCCCGTGTAGCCACGTCACTTCGATCTAAAAGTAGATGTCGATTCCTTCCTCTGATTCTTCCACCAAAGGACACATCTGGACGGACACACGGAGAGAAGTCCATCGGGAAACGTTCGATACCGCGAAATTGAGTTATCATTAGATAGAGTTTGTGGATCGTTTGGTCGTCGTCCTCCCTCCCCAACAGGAAGAAGAGGAATTGTCCGGATAGGTCTTGAAGGCGAGGAGTTGGTTGATGTATTTTAGGAGCGAGTTCCCCCGCCCCCCGAACAGAGACCGTAAATTGATGATTTCAGTGGCCAATGATCGATCGATTTTGTGGTGGCATCTTGGCAAGCTGCCGCCGTTGCTGCTGCTGCTGCTGCTGCTGCCAAGTCTTGGTTGGTGGCCATCGCTCTCAAGCGCTCTATACGACGCTTAGGATCTCTCATCCATCGACCTCTACTGGAACGCAACATAATGCCACATCCTTTCCTGGTGTGGAGCCTTATCCAAGAGAGAAAGGACCCCCAGGATCGTCTCTACATCAATCGGTATCGAGGGCTCCGGGAAGGTCCGCTAATTCATTACACAATTCCACCCGAGCTAATGCTTTAATCCGTGAAATAAATGGTTTCATAGATGAGTAGAACGGACGAGCAGATTCCAAGCCGTGTGCTTTAGACGACGGCGACCAGCACATCGTGCGTGTCGTCAGGTGCTCAGCAGCAGCAGGAAGACTAGCGAGTATACCTTGTATGAAGGCGAGCTTCTAGCAAACATAAGAGGTACACGCTGCTGCGTTCTTCACGTTCCCAGATACACCGTGATCGTACGATACTCTTTGAGCACGTTCATTAGTCCGGAAGGATGCACAAAGTTCTCTCTCTCTAGGTGTGTCGGCGCGCGCGTGTGTGTATGCACGTTGCGAAGAGATTTTTCCTCACATTGCCATCACGGTTCCTCCATCCTTTGATGATGACACACCGAAGGGAGGGGGAGAGCGCACACACGGATCAATGGGCGATTTAGTCTCCGGATGCGAGAAGAACACATTCACCACCACGCACGCTCGTTCACTGTGCAACGGAGCTTCTCTAGTGCGCCGAGTATAGAAGCTTGGATTTCGTTTGAAAGCTTGGCCCCCTGACACTATATCTGGCATACGGTTCTGCTCCTGCTGCTGGCGAGGCGAGTAGATAAAGGTGGATATTCGATGGAGCTCTCTCACACGGTTGCGGTGTCTGTTGTTGGTTAATCCTTAAAGACGAGAAGCAGTTTCGTGTGCAGCGATGATGATGATGATGCAACGTAGAATGTGTTGGTGAAGTTCGAAATCGAAAAATAAATTCAGAAAAACGGGAGGAAAGGATGTGAGTTCTTCTCCTTCTTCAGCGCTGGCGAAAGGTGTGTATAATTTGTGGTCCCACCCCGTGTGGTGAAGCGCAAGTGGTCGATTGTCTTCTGTCAGTATTGACAGGAAACGATTTGTGCTGTGCCCGGGTACTCGCGGTAATGCAATTGTAATCATTCTTCGCTGTCTTCTGGTACTTGATTGGATAAAGCGAGCTGCTATTGTTTCATTGTTTTACACCACTAGTGCACAATCATGCAACGATCTGCCGTTAAAAGAAGCGTTCCATCCAATGTTTGACTCTCGATTGCGAAATGCAACGGTATGGTGTGCACTCACCACCACCACAAGGTGATTACGACGATACATACCAATCCAATGAGATATGCTCCCTCCGGTGTGTTCTCTTTCGTCGAAACATTACTTTCGAACAGCAGCAGCACCTCAATTTATTTGTTACTGCTCTCGGATGAGTAATCAATTCAATTTGACGAGGAACGGGTTTATAATTGAAAATGCATCCCCCGCCATCTCCCATCCAGTGTTCGTCATTTCGGATTGCAGTTCCACTCATTGCTGTAGAGTCTTGCACTGCCTTAGTTAATGAAACAACACGCGCTAATGCACACAACATCGTCGTTCGCAGGGTGCTTCAGTTTAATTTGGTCTGATTAATTACGCTAGCAAAGATAAATGGAAATGAGGAAACGGCGGGGGCGAGATGAGTTTCTCTCGAGATCTTCGATCCGCTTCCATTGATCAATACAATCGCGCTAGTGGTGGTGTTAGACACGAGAAAGGATATTGTTTGGCGTCAAATTGCGATCTAATTAATTTTGCGGTGAGAATACGCGTTTAAAGTTCCTCATCCCATTGATCCTGGTAAGCCAATTTAAATACTTAATTTATCGCTTCCATCAGCACCATCTCTCATCGAGAGAACAGCGAGAGAATAAACATCATATTTAACAGATCAATATTTATTCATTTACTACTCCTTTTTTTATTAACTCATCCCATCAACACCTTCCACCGTTACGCGCCCATTTCATTGTGGTGTGTGCAGCGCGGTGTGCAACTGGTTGTGCATAATGTGATAAATGTTCCTACCGGTTTGCTTTTGCTGCCTGTTGGTTGACCAACCAACCAGCCAAGCGATCGCTACTGCACCACGCATCAATGCACCATTTTGTGCAATCATTGTGTAAATGATAATTTTTGATGAAGGGCGCATCGTGCAGCGTAGCGTGACATTCGCCTGCGCGCTCCATTTAATTCGCCATTAAATTCCTGTGCACACCCGCACCCACACCCCGCGCTATCAGAGGACTCCAGCGGGAGTATGCTCCAACCAAATTAAAATCACAAAACCCATCATGTGATGACTATGCTCCAAAAGCGAGAGTCAAAAGTCCAGCAAAAAGCTTACATCCTGGTTGGCACCTGCCAATATGGCCCAGAATCGAGCAAATCTGCTCTTCCCAGGAGGTTGTCCTGAGAGAATTGTTCTATGGAGATAGAACAGTAAAAAAAAATCCACCAAAACCCAGAGACTGACTAGAGAAGGAAAGAGGCTGAGTGACAGATAAGCCGTGTCCTTTCCTAGCCACACCATGATTGCGATTACTGCTACGAGATCTCTGTTTGTTCCTGCTGCGATCCCACGAGATATTCGGAAGCTCTCTTCGGCCGGGTCCCGTAGTCTGATAGATTGTTTCGTTCGTCTTTCAGCTGTCAGATTTGCTCTACTCCAATGGGATGGGACGACGACGGCGACGAGTGTGTGCAGTATGTGGAAGAGAAGGGGAGGTTCTGTCACTCCGTGTAACGCGCAACATTGTTCCTGTGGGAAGTGAAGCGCGAAATGATGGTCCCATAAAATTGTCCACGGATATTCCCCTGGATTCCATGCCTCAAGTTAAGTCAAACCAAGCCAAGCGAAGCGAGAAGCTTCGCAAAGGGGGATTGATGGCTGGTACTCGCTCGGCGAAAACCTTCCTTCAAATAATAAAAAAGGAAGGATTTGGGGAGTGGCGCAACCGTGCTGCAAGGGAGAGTTGAAGAGTGGACAAATCCATCATTATTGCTCCGACATCGATCAGCATCAAAATTAATACACTATGCTGCTCCTGGCGAATGGCGATATCGATTATGGTCCCGGGAATGGTGGGGGGACAAAACCAGCAGAAAAGCTTCGGATGTAGCAGAGCGTATCGGAATCTCCGTTCCTCTGGTATGCATCACTTCTTGGAAGCGAAAACGGGTCCTCGATGGAGTGAATTTACCATGCGTTTGTGTAAGCCTCTGATTGATCACAGAAGTGAACGGCACGACCGGCAGTCCAGGATCCAAATTTAATTTTAGTCACGTCAACTCGTCTACAACTCCGACGAACGGGCCGGACACAGCTGTCAATATGAATTCATGTTTGCGCATCGACTAGTTTGTGATACTGCAGACAGGAGGAAGCAATAGTATGTGGAGGACAATACGTTCTCCGATTGATCTTTCTTTGTCTTTTTTCTTTTCTTTTTTTTAGGTACTCTGCTAGGATATGTTCTGCTTTTGGCGACATTGTCGAGTTGTTTGCTGGATGCGATGCGATGCGATGCGAAAGGATGCGCATACGTCAGTCGGTCGTATCTGTCCTGTTGTTGGGGTCTGCCCGTGTGTGTGTGGGCGTATCCTTTTCATCCATCTGCACTTCTGACAGGAGTGTTGGTTGGTGGCGCAGTCCTCCGTTCGGTTGTATGAAAGGGCCGGGATGGGCCCCGTTGGATCCATTTGCGTTGGTTGCGTTGCTGGATACCTAACCGTCACGTCACATAAGAGGGGATCTCCAATGCCTACTAGGCATGGATACAGCCATATGCTCTTGTGGAGTTATACGTCGGTTGACAACAACATGGTTGCGTGGTAACATGAATTCATAAAAAAACACATGGATGAAACAACATAGAACCTAATTGCATACATTCGCTGCTTTTTGCAAGGGATGACAGAAATCCCTGACGGCACGGAGTAGGGCAGAGTAACCAAGCGAAGCACATAATTCGATGCACTTTCTCCGGGCGGCAGAAGCGCGGAGTGTTTTGTGGCTATCAGGGACAACAACACCCCCGGACCTCTCGTTTCTCGCTGCTCCTGCCGTTCATTCCACTCCCGGAATGGTTGGTTTGACTTTTTGAAGCCAACAGGCAGCGTACCATCAGAAGCAGCAGCAGCAGCACATGCTAGACTCCCAGCTCTCTCGGTGGTTACTGTGGCGCATCGGATCAGAAGCACCGGATTGACGACCAAACCAACCTCCGAGCGCGCGTCATAACCGCGAGTGGCGCGCTCTTCAAGCCAAAAAGTGTATTCATCCACCACCATCGTGCTTGGTCTTTTGCGTGGCCCACGACGACGGTCCACTCGAACAGCGACAGATGAGTTTTTTTGCGTCAATTCCCCGTCCCGATGCTGTGTTGTGTTGTGTGTCCATAATGGTTAGCTATTCATAATCTGTGTACGTAGTGTCCTCCCCCGGTACCACCACACCAGCGGCTTAGTGACGCGCCAGCGAGAGCATGGATCTGATGCCGAGGGATAGAATTCCTTTTGCAAAGATGGTTTAGCATCACGAATGAAAAAGGGAAGCACATCGGGATTTTCAGCATAGCCACACGATGCGTGCGTGAGACTCTACACCACCATCACCGGATAGTTACAGCTTTTTTTTTTGTTGTTGGTTCGATCTTCTTCACGTTTTTCGCGCGTTGTAAATGCCACCGACGTCTGCTGCTTCGGCTGCTTCGGGGATCATATATCAAGTGTCGGTTGACAGAGAGTGTAATGGATGGTTGTTGTGCTGGTTCTCCTTCCGAATTTTATCGGATTTTTTTTTCTTTTTAGGAAGGGGAGCCAGCATATTGATTCGCAGCCGAACAGCAAATGCTACAAGGGAGCAGAGGGCTACCGGTTCTAATCTTGTTTGAATTTGAAATGAAGTTCTATTTACATATGTTTTAGTGTATTGGGTGGAGGGCAGAGGGAAAAGCCAGGATTATGGAAATTATATTAAGTGTTAGCCGGTATGTTAAATGAACCATTAAAACCTATGCTGTGACCGGTGGGACCTCCTCTCCGCTGCTCTCACACTTTAATGCCACCGTAGGTTGTAGGGATTGTTGTAAAGTCCATAGTTGGATTGATTTTACGATGTTTCTTCCTCTCCATCCTTCGAAACCGCCGCCATATGTCTTAATACGTCGGGCGCCCTTTTAATGGTCACATCGAATGGTCGTGTCGTGTGTAGCATATACATTTTCAGCTTCTGGTTGGGAGTGAGCAGAATTGTGGACAATCAGAGAACGAACGGTATGCAGTGTACCACACCGCACCTTCCCAAAGGGGGCGGCCCCTCTTTCCTGCTCTTGTCCGTCCTCGATAAGTGACGTGAGGTACAAAAAAATTAATACACAACAGTTTTATGTGTTGCGCATAAAATAAAATTTAATTGACACCGAATCTCGGGCCATCGTAAACTAAATCCCTCTTCTCGCCCCTCCCTCTCCATATAAGGTTTACTTTCTGTGCGCGCGGAGTTAATCCAGCACACCACGACGACGCCATGAACGTCAATCGTCGGTTTCTCCGACAACCGATTCGAAGCGATCACCATTTTCGGTCAACTGTGTTGTGCCGAGAGCGCGCTCGGCGCCATCTCCTATAGGTTTAACGTGAAGTGGCCCAAGGTGGCGCTTAGGCTGTGTCCAGTGGAAGGATGCAGCAGATTTTATGGGGTGCCATAAAATGTTCCAACACACACACACACACACACACACACACACACACACACACACACACACACACACACACACACACGCACTCCCAACCTCACCGTTATCGTAAATTCATCAAAAAAGGACCCCGAAGGCCTCTCATCCCTGACTCACCTTCGAATCATCGTGCGTCGATCAGGAGAAGGAAGAGGACAACGATCATAAGGAGGAGGAGGAGGAGGAGGAGGAGGAGGAGGAGGAGGAGGAGGGGGGGGGTGATGAAGTCGTGTGAAAAGTTCCTTGGATGATGTGCCTCTGCTCCGACGCAGGAAACTGTCGGCGCGCCACGTTTTGATGTGTCATTATCTCCATCCCCCCCCCCCCCCCCCCCCCCCAAAGGGCGGCAGCGAAATGGTGGTCGGATTTTTGGTGATTTAACGACAGCATCGTGACGTGTGTGCTGTGTGTGTGTATTGCCAATGATCATTTTCTCGTCGAGCATTAAATGCCACATTACACCCGCTTATGCTCCAGGAGGAAGGGGATAAGTTGGATTGCATGCCAAGCAGCAGCAGCACACAGAGAGCGGCTTGTAGATTCGCTTGTCGCGTAATAGCTATTAGACCGTTTTATGGGCAACGTTGGTACTGGCCTAAAGCAGCTAGCAGGCATCATCATCCCGGGGTGTTTCCTTGACGACACAGCGGAATCGCGCGCAGTCAATGCTGTTTGCAGCATAAAATGTGCAATCTATGGTGCAGCTGCTACCATGGCACGTCGCGCACCCCGTGATGATGGTGTGTTGCTGTGTGCATCGCCGTTTGGAATGATGATGATGGCGACGGTCCAGTGCAAGATTGGGAGGCGCTCGTTGGCTCCTATTACCTAATAAACTGACTGGCAAATGTACAACGGAACACAGCGGAACAGCAGGCCATTAAGGGCCGACTGCCAAAATGGCAACCGATTGGCATCTTGCGGCGGGATGCAATTAATGATGCCGGCGGAGAGAACTTACTGGAGAGCCGGAAACGGAATAGGGAGGATTTCTGTGTGTTTCGTGAAATAGCCGTGACGTTACAACCCTCCCTCTCTTCGGTGCATATGCCATTTCGGGGATTCCTGCGGAGCGCAAAACGGATGATTCGATGCAAGAGAGAGGATAAGATCTCGGATGAAACGTTTATGAAGTTTATGAAATGTTTGGTCTGGTTTGATGAGGGAGGGAGATGTGTTTAAGGATAGCCACTTCAAGAGCTTCTGTGAATGTGTGCAGAAAATGACAGACTTTCTTATCTTACGGTGCATTTTGTGTTAATAAAGTGAGTTTTTTGCGCTATGTTTAATGAGATCCAAGTTATGCCATTTCTGGAATCAAAATGCTATATTGACACATCTCGTCGCTTCTGGAATGCATAAAGAGAGACGCATGGCATTGAAATTGAAACTACTTTTTGCTATTATGAAATATGCAATCCGCACTGTTGTGTCCTTGTCAGGGCTTCCAGGCTCCAGGGCCGCGCCACCGGAGCGAACCCCGCATAAAATGTGAATTTCAGAGAATCTTCATCGTCCGCCGAGGCATGAAATAATCCGACATATTGCGGTGGGCCACTGTGTGGCTTGTTTGCGGCATCATTATTTGCATCTTTCACAACCTTTTGCACGTTGTTGCTCTTCTTCTTCTGTGGGGGGTGGAGTAGAGAGTGTAATCCCTTTCCGGTGTGGCACTCTGTTAGACACAATCCGGTACGAGTGGCAGAGAGAGAGAGAGCGAGAGATGAGATGCTGCAGATAAGGGCCACCGAGCGGGGACTACATCTTGATAACATTTTCATCGGAAGCGATGCGTGATGTACTGCTTCTTCTTCTCATAACTTTACCCACGACATCATCATGTGCCCGAGGATCATTCTCCGAGTCTTCCTAGAGTGCAATGCATTTGAAATCCTTTCATTCATTCGGCGACAACGAATTCCCGACACCGACTTTGTGACATGCTACTGTTAGGTTCCTAATCCCCGACGATTTTACTACCTTACGCTTCAGAACGAGAGCGGTTGGACCCGTATTGAGCGGTCGAGCGGTGCTTTTGTATTTGCAGTCCATCCTCTAGCTACACGAAAGTGATTGAAGATATGGATGCAGACTGTTGAACCGGATGAAGATGCTTATCACTTCTTTTTTGAAATTTGACGACTTTACTAATACCGAACTTTTTTCTTCCTTTTCCCCAGGAGCCGCCGATTGCCAGCGCCAAAAGCAGCCAAGCTTACAGATACTGCCCTCATCGTCGGTACAGCGCAAACCGGTTGGAAACTCGCTGCTGCTGACCTGCCGCCCCGACGTGCCGGACACCAATCTCATCTCCGATCTCAGATGGAACGACAATCGCAACATGACCATCCTGCCGAAGCCGTAAGTATACCGGAGAACGATTTTCGGGGAGAACAACAAGAATATTTACATTTTATGATCCCATGACAAGCCGAACCACTCCTCATTGTTTTCGATGTTTTACAGAAGAATATCATATGGATAGATTTTAAAGTTACGTATGACGCATGGAGCAATGGCGCAATTTGTCAGATGTGTTTATTCACCAAAAGACTACTGAATGTTTTGCAATGTTGAATGGGAACGTATGACGGTCGTTTTGCTACATACTGGTTCTTCATTTTTTGTTCTGTTACGAAAATCTCCATCGCTTGTATGAGTTTTAACCGTTAACTGTCTCTATTTGTTTGTTTTTTTTTCGCTGATTTACCATCTCTCTGAACTTTAGGATGAACCTTTACTCTCCCTTATATGATTCGAAAGGTCGTAGGCTTCCGATGAAGTAAGTTTTCGTTTTCTTTCTCCTCTCGTACCTTTACTAGGTGAATGATTATAGCGCCTCACTACCCCGATGTACTCTATTTACATGCATTAACTTAGTTCGTTTGAGTTCGTTTCTTTTTTAACCCAAAGCCGCCGCCCAGTTGTGATTTTACGCAATCTGCTGCTCCTCCGTCATTTGTTAATAAACGCAATGTGCAAAACCATCATCCGCGTGTGTCACATGGCAATAGTTTTCGTATTAACGAGTTTCCAAGCGCCAAATGTAATTAATTCGTTCACTTGTCAAACATTCATCGCATTACACGTGAGAACGAGGTTACAGGCTTTTTACACTAATGTTGTGGACGCAGTAGTTCCAGAGGCCACGTTTTGTAAATATCTAGTGCAAATACTCTTCTCCATCGAAACGGCATCGTGTCTGTGCTACAATGTCGTGCGCTCTCTTTTCACATTCTCGAAGTAACATCCGATAGCCGGAGAATGATCTGTAATACAAATAAACAGTTGATAACCAACAAGCGCACACCAAGCACGACGAATGCTGTCCACCTCTCTCTAGTCCATTCGACTGTTTATTTGGAACAAACTATAAACACACATACAAGCGATTGCAAGGCGTGCTGCGTCCCAAATCATTGCCAATGTTTCTGAAATCTGTACGAAAATTCGAGGAAAATCGTAACCAACACAACTCCTCCCTGCATTCCACACTGCATCATCATCATCATCATCATGACTAGCGTTGAACAGACTTTGATTACAACCCATTCATGGAAGGCGCGCCAGATTCTGGTGCGCACACATTCAGCACAGCGCACCGCCTTCAGCATCAGCACGTGGTAGTTAGTTGCATGTTTTGACCGGACAGTTGCAATGTGCAGTTGCAGTTTGGTTCGGCTAGATAGCAAACGATTTGAACACCCCACATTCCACAGTGGACGTTATGCTATGGATTGGGACACGCGGTCGCATGAGATTCCAATGCATGTGGGATCCTCCCGCCCGGGGCGGTCTCTTTCATTTACCATCTCCGTATTTAGTAATAGTCACCAATGCTCTGCCGGCGAAGTCAGCAGTGTCACTGTGAACCATCGGTCTTCATTCTCGCCAGGACCAATGATGCGAATGCAATGTTGCTACGGTACAAAGAGAAGATGCAACGCGAGCAAGCTAATTGTATTACCTTGTCGCTGGACCGAATCGAACTTATGTTGTTGGTTTGTGTTCTGTACTGCTGCGACTTGGTCAGCTAATTTTGCTCCCGGCATTCGATTGTACGCTGTGAACACCCTCACAGGTCTGGGTTTACATGGACCATGCGCCAAATGCCCTTGGGAGTGGCGAATATTGTTAACTAGGAAGCGGGCCAGGAATCGTGTGGTGCATCAATCAGAGAACTTCTAATTATGTTTGAGTATTATGACCGCAAGCGGATGTTGCATCTTCGTTGGATGACGTTGCATATCCGCATGACGATACACGGACATCATATTTCTAGGATGCAGATTATTGCACTCCCGAGCAGCAGACCAAGATTGAACGGCAGAAGCGCCTGCAGTGAATGCTGAAGTATTTGCGGGATTTGAGCAGCTAATGCTGCAACGGGAAGCCACACGCCTCGTGCATGTGCAGTGAAGTAATTAGCATATTGTGAAGTGATTGATTTGCTCGATTTCCTCCGGTGATCGGGTCTAGTCGTCCTTCCCTGTTCTGTTGCTCAGCTGGTAGTCGGTTTGAAGAACACCCTTTTGACATATAGTGAACACGAAATTCTCTAGAGGAGAGAGAGAGGGAGAGAGTCGTAGCTACATCAAGCGACAGCGCGCTGCTTTAGTGTACTGCAAACGGCTGCTGATGCTTTCGCTGACGTTGCAACTAACATCATTCTGCCGGTTGCCGCCAGCTAGCTGGTCGGGATGGATCTAGTAGCCCAATCAAAGCTCGTACACGCACGCGATAAATGGCTACAAAATGTGTGTGTTATTCGTGTGCGTGTTATGGGTATTTGTTTATGTGTGTGTGCGCCTGTATGTGTCACTAAAGCCGTTCTAAACACGGAACATGAGAGCTGCCACACACAAAGAGACTGTGGTGTGCCACCGAAGTGCCATAATCGTTGTTCGCATCTTTGCCTGTACCCCACTTGTCTTGCCTCATAGCGCGTGCACCAGCACCATCTTCTTCAATGATACACAAGGCTTTCGTTACCTCACGACACCGGACACCAGCTCACTTTCCTGTTCTGCTACTTCTTCTTCACCGAATCCTTTGCCCTCAAACCTCCTCTCCCTGGTTCGTACGTGCTAACATGACCAATTTTCGTTGGTGACACGTCGCCACCGCCACGGCCACGTCATCGACATCGACGTGTCCTGACCGACGGTTCTCTCAACGATCCACCATCTAATGCCAGCGCGAGGTCTCTCCTTCATTTCACCCACTTCTCTGCTACTTTCAGAGCGGGCCAATCATCCCCAATGATCTACACCGAATCGATAGCCAGTGGGACGGCGTTGGCGTTAATCTTCAACTCGCTCCAGGAATCGATGGCCGGAACGTACTACTGTGCGGCGTCCTACTCTGTCACCGAGAAGCTGAATGCGGCCGTCGTCGTCGAGACATACGGTAAGTGGTTGATGGCGTGCCACAGTACCGTAAGGACACGGTGCTCGAGGTCACCACCGAATACTCGATGAACTATGTACGATGAATATTTGCACGAAAGCCGTCGGCTGCCCAGGTAGAAAGTGGAAATGTTTCCTTGCCTTCCGTTCGCGTGGAAAATCTCCTTTCAAACCTTGCTTGGTCTCGTGTTTTATATGTGTGCCCAACTGATTTGTACGCCAAACGACGGCTTATCAGGAAAGCTTTAACAACACCAC